>NC_050454.1:38142627-38351834 GCF_903995425.1 Onychomys torridus
AATGTGGCTGCTCTTTGCCCTTGTTTGAAAAGTCTGCCTGAGGCTAAACTGAAGAGTTTTGGATTAATACCCTTGGCAGAGGAAATCTAGAAACAGCCCAGTATAGACTCTGCTGTGTGGTTACTAGGGTTACCACTAATGAAGATATATAACGAAAGGAACGAGCTGAGCAAGGACAAGTATTTGAGGAGAAAAAGGGCACCAGAAAGCAGAATGGAGCTAATTTTTTTGCTCAAGGAGATAAACAGATTAAGAAATGACTATAGGGAGTGGTGACCTCAGCGCAAGATCCCACCCAGCTGTTTCCAACAGGTGAAAAGAAACTAAGGAAAAGTTTAGAGCTGGTTATGGTGGTGCAGACCTTTAATCCTAGCACTGGGAAGGCAGAGGCTGGTGACCTCCCAGCCTGGTCTAAAGAGCAAGTTCAAGGACAGCCAAACTTAGGCAATGAAGGAAAACAGAAAGCTGGTGAAGATGTCATTAAACAGGGGGCCACGTTCCAGCCCCAGTGAGCAGCAGAACTTGGCAGCTTAGGCCACGTGGTTCTGGCTTTAGAGTGAAGGATAGAAGAAAGGAATCATGCAGTCTGGCCCCGAGACTAAGGAAAGTCACCGAGGCCAGGCATGTGTCAGGGCTGTCCCTAAATGGAGGCCTAGTAAAGAAGCCATTGCATGAAGCTGTGAAGTTGAAGCCTGGATTGCCTTGGAGAACCCCAAACGTTAGAGATGCCAGAGTCATGGGATACCTACCAAGGAGAGCTGCTAACAGGGAGTGGAACAAACCCAAGAGAAAGAAGGGTATTGCAGTCAACAAATCTGAACAGAATTGGAGAGGTGGAGAGCATTTTGACATCAGACACGGAGAAGCAGTGTTAGGAGTTTTTGGTCTTGCTTTGGTCCAGCATTTCCCTGCTATGCTCCTTTCTCTATGTTTTGGAATGGTAATGTATATCCTGTGACATTATGTGTTGGAAGTATGTGATCTGCTTTTTTATTTTCATTTTTACGGGTGACTACAGTTAAGAGATTGTCATGCATCTCAGAAGAGCCTCTGAACTTTGAACTCTGAAGTAAGTGTGAGACTGTTAAAGACTATGGGGACTTTTGAAATTGGACTGAATGCATTTTTGCATTATGATATGGCTATAAGCATCTGGGGGTCTGAGAGTGGAGTGTGGCTGTTTAAAAGAAAATGGCGCCCAAGGAGAGTGGCACTACTAGGAGGTGTGGCCTTGTTGGAGTGGGTGTGGTCTTGTTGGAGTGGGTGTGGCCTTGTTGGAGTGGGTGTGGTCTTGTTGGAGTGGGTGTGGCCTTGTTGGAGTGGGTGTGGTCTTGTTGGAGTAGGTGTGGCCTTGTTGAAGTGGGTGTGGTCTTAATGGAGGAAGTGTGTCACTGTGGGGGCAGGCTTTGATGTCTTTTACTCAAGCTTCACTGAGTTTGACAGTCAGTCAACTTCCTGTTGCCTGTAAGATGTGGGACACTTGGCTATTTCTCCACCACCAGGCCTACCTGTCTGCCACCCTGTTCTCTGCCATGATGAAAACAGACTGAACCTCTGAACTGTGTGAGCTTCCACAATTAAAATGTTTCCTTTATAAAAGTTGGCTGGGCGGTGGTGGCACAGGCCTTAAATCCCAGCACTCAGGAGGCAGAGGCAGGCGGATCTTTGTAAGTTCAAGGTCAGCCTGGTCTACAGAGCGAGCTCCAGAAAAGGCGCAAAGCTACACAGAGAAACCCTGTCTCGAAAACAAACGAACATGGTGTCTCTTCAAATCAATAGTAACCCTAAATAATACAAGTCTCATGCAACTGAAGTAGAAAGTCTACAAGGAACTGTCATTACCTCCAAGTGCATACACACACACACACACCACACATATGCACAAAACTAAACATGTAATAATGGGAACTATGGGGTCCTACACACACACACACACACACACACACACACACACACACACACACTTGAAAAACAGTTTGCCGCAAAACATATGGTACTAACAACTAAATAAAGTTCAACTAAATCATCATTGGAAGCTTTTTCAAGTCTCTAAAACTTATTCCCTATGTTTAATTCCTATGATTGTTATCACTAATGCAGAACTTTAATATGTGTTGAGTGTTAGCCGAGTGCCAAAAACAACACATTGTCAAATTGTGTTTAGGCTGGAGAGGATGATGCTAGGCTGGTACCACACTGCCCTCTTCACTGCAGAGGCAAGAGGACTAGATGTGAGAGCCCAGCTGGGCTACCTAACCAGTTTCTGTTCTTAAAAATAAGTTACACTGGGATTTACTGATAATCATCATTGTCTGACTAAAGATCTCCACACTTCTTCTCCAAATAATTATAGTCCTCTGTTAATCGATCTCTTGTATTTATAGGATTTCTCTGCTTCAATTAATTCTTCACAAGAAGATCAAAGTGATTGTTAATGTCATCATGACAGTCTTCTGTTAAAAACAACAACAACAAAACAAATCTTTATCCACTGGGAAGTAAGTGAAGGGACACACACACACACACACACACACACACACACACACACACCTTATTCTCTACCTGGTTGAGATACACCTGCCACAAATAATCATTTGTCACTGCTAGAACATGCCAAATTCTCAGGCCAACAAACTGCTTTCTTCTGTTTGCGGTACTTCCGCCTGAACCAACATTTAATCTTCCACAGTTCAGCTTGGCCTGTGTTTTCTTTCCTCTCACTGCACCCAGAAAGACGTGCTTTTTATTGTAACAGCGGTCGGCTCATTTGCTCAACTCAGATATGAACTTTTAAGTTCAGTGATGTGTCATTTCTGTCCATCACACAGCCCAGTGTGTCCAATGCTAAGAACTTGTAACAGGCTATCAATCTGTGTGTGCATATCCCACTAGAAACCAGGTTCCATTGAGAACACTGTATTGACAAAACATACTTTTCTTAATGGGGAGTGTACAAGACAGCACAGCAGCCATGCCTGATCTGTGTCATCTTGCTGTAAATACAATAAAGGGAAGTCAGGTTAGGGCAAAGATGATGCAGCAGGAAGAAAATCTTTCTGTGTTTATTTATTTATTTTTAGTTTTTTTGTTTGTTTTTGTTCATGATTAATCATAGATGTTGTTATGCAATCCTGTGAAATTAAATCTCAGTAAGCAAAAGTATTTGATGAAATGAAAAAAAAAAGGTTAATTAAGTATTTTTTCATATTGTGTTTTGGGCAGCATGTTTCCCAAATTGTACACACCGAATTGTTATGGACCAAGGGCAGCACAAAAAAGAAAAAAAGAAAAGAAAAAAACCCATAACTATTTACACTTCACATAATCTCTTAATAAATTATAGAGAATTTAGGACAAAAATATTAGTTGCAAAAAGTCCCTGTAAGTTAGCCTTTAATTTTCATTTCACATATGAGCTGTGTTGCTTATCCTAAGAGTCTACATCAACGGTCATAGGAAGGTCCTTATTTATCTGGGATACAGTCATCACACAGAATAACCAGTGCCAGAAACCCACAGATTAAGCAGCATAACCTGAAGTGACCAAACTCTGATATGCTGGATTTCAAGCACAATGAAGTTCCCTCTTAGAAAGGAGACCCAATAAGCCGGGTGGTGGTGGCGCACGCCTTTAATCCCAGCACTCGGGAGGCAGAGCCCGGTGGATCTCTGTGAGTTCGAGGCCAGCCTGGGCTACAGAGCGAGATCCAAGAAAGGCTCAAAGCTACACAGAGAAACCTCTTGCTACAAAGGCAAGATTAAAGCTATCCACACTCAGCATTCTTTTAGAAATGAGCCAAAATGTTTGAAGGTTTTAATAAAGCTTCAGATCTAAATATTTGCTACTTTTTTTCTCCCCAGAAATTTTGTCCATCTTTACAAAGAAAAAAGAAAAAAAGGAGGGAAGGAGGAAGAGAGAGAAAACACACTCACGATGTTGATCCTGGCATGCCATGCCATAAAAGCAAAGGAGTGGAGGAGACTGAAAAGAACTGTACCTTCAGATTCAAAAACAAAGATCAAGAGACACATGTTCAAATCCGTATAATGCCAGACTTCATGTAAGACAACAGTCCATTCCTATGGCTTGCTCACAATGTAATGTCCATTGGGGCTAAGAATATTTCAATAGTAATATTTTTAGAAAGCATTCAATTAGCTCATGGTAGGGAGAAAAAGGCAAGCACCACTTATAAACAGACACAAATAATACTTGGCATCTCTAAGTAGCCTTGTCTTACTTAACCAAAAGAGTACAAATTCGAAGGTCAATGTAACACACAAGCTCCTCATTTCTAAACAACCTTATATAGACCATATCAGAAGGCCAGGACTCCAACATGGGCCCTTTAAGCATTTACTTGCTTTGTGCTAGACATAAAACAAACTTCTGGGCAATGAAAACCAAAAGGTACTCTAACATTCTAAACTTCAAATAATTTCCATGAGGTTCTGGCCCATGGTCTAAAATAACTTATTTTCTTGTTTTTCACTTAAGTTCTAACAAGATAATGTAATCCTTGACAGATAAAAAACATGAAGCTGAGCCCAATAACTAACCATCCCAGCAGATAGAGAACAACCCACTTGCATGTTCTAGGTGCCCTCCCTGGTTCTAGGGGTCTAGCACTAAAGGAAAGAGAAAAAAACATTACAAAAACCAAAAAACTTTGTCTTCTTCAAGCCTTCTTACCATATAACAGCATCGTCCAGGGTGCTGGGTTTATAAAATAAACAACTTATTGTCAAGTAAGCCAACTAAAGTGGGCTGAACAATCTACATTGTCACAAACACCCCCATCCCCAGGTGATCAGCTGAGGTTACACTCTGACACTACATTCTTGAACAGTGGACTGAGCACCTCTCTGGATTCAGCTGACATCAACGCCGGGTGATTATATAGGGAAGAAAGAAATCTGGTCAGGAAAACCATTGTTGAATACTATTCAGATGAGGTCAATGTTGATGTATAAAGATTAAATACTAATTAGAAAACCCACAGAGACTACTGATTCCAAACCCTGCTGTTCAACCTCAGCAAAGAGCTGTGACTGTAATGAGCACACACAGTATCCCAAGCACAGAGTGGGAACCATGGCGAGAAACCCCTTCACTGCAGTCACGTCACTGAGGGCAGCACAGGGGTACTGCCAGTCACGCACACATGTGGTCAAAGAGCGGCTTCCTGGATGGAGGGAGGGTAGGCTTGACAAAGCAGTCTTTTACTCAACAGTTTCTTGGGGGGAGGAGGGGAGGAGAGAAGTAAATATTTAGGCTTAAACCTCCAAACAGCCTTGCTTCTTTCTAAAATAAGCCTGCCAGTGGGGCGTGGTCAGTGGGGAGGGGAAGACACCCTTGGAAAGCAAAGCTCTCCCATTCCCCAACTCCTGTAAGACCTGTCCTCCTGTGATATTTTTTTTTCATCATGCGTCATAAATCTGGCTTTGTCAGAAAAATCCAGAACTGCTAAAGATCTAAGGAAAGTTTCCTTAAGTGTCTTATGGAGGCGTAGCATCTTCTCTACAGACGGTGGAGTGGATGATGTTTTGGCATTTCTAGAGACGAGGCAAACCTCTGATGGGAAGACATCATAATCATCATCATCATCGGCAGTCACTCTGAACACTGCCAAACACAAGGTCACTTAACTTCACTCGGGAAAGTCCTTACATTTAAGCATCACTTGCCAACTGGCTGTCCTTGGGGAAGCTGGCCATACCTAAGCTTTTCTAACTACAACTGATACTGTCTTTCTCTTCCATTCTTCTCTGCCCCATGGTACACCTGAAATCACGCCCCCTCTGCATGTTCCTTCCCAGTCCACAAGGAAGACTGTCTCCCGGGTCTACAGCCACAGGACTGGCAAAAGAAAGGAAAGGGAAAGGAGTCACGGCCGATCTGCATGGTTTTCTCCCTCCTCACGACGTCAGCTGGATCTAGAACCTGACCAGGAAGCCACATCTCCCACCACGGCCTCATCAGGCCTGTCCTTCCTGGCACGTTGCTTCTCACCACACAGATTACCGGACCCAACTCCTGTGAGAATACCGGAAGCCGCCAGAATCTGGCCTTCATTATACTGTGACCAAATCATGCTCCAGTCCTTCCTTGACTAAAGAAGAGATGATAGGCAGCGAAGGCTCTTTCACAGACCCACTGCTGTGGTCATCAGTAGTAAAACGTTCTGCAGAACGGTAAAAACGTCCCTGGAGGACCTTTCAACAGCTGCTGGGCCGCCGGGGGAGGCAGCGTCATTGTCTTTAGTGGTATAGACACTGGTGACTTGTTCATGCTCTGTTGGATGGCTTCACACCCCTGCCCATCCTGCCGGCTCTTGTGAAGATCAGTGGGCCACAAAACAAAATACAAAGACAGGCTAGCAGGAAGGGGACTTGTTGGGAGGCGCGGGTGTGGTTGCAGTGGAAAGAGGTTGAGCAAGAATGGGTGACCAAAATGTATGAAATGTATAAATGTATAAATAAAATTTTTAAATGTAACACAAAAAAATCTTTAAAACTCAAAACAGACGTATGCCTATTTCCGTGACAGTACCTTAGGGACAATAGACTTTTTGGCGAAATCATCCCTCTAGATATGAGTCTATAAATATGTAAATTTCAAGACAGACCAGCTAATATGAGATGTCTCCCAGACCTGTAATCTCAGGATGTTCTGAGTCTGAAAACTACAGGATCAGTGATAAAAGAAAACAGACGAAATCTAGTCTGAGGGAAAGGAAGAAAAAGACTATGTCCAGGAAGCCAACCACAAATCAGAACTAATGCCAGTGCATAATAACAAAGACGTGTCCACTGCCCCTCATCTCACAGTTACTTGGGGCTAGCTTCAGGCCTGGTCTCTATTCCCTTAGCCATCATCTGAGCCCTCACTGTGGTCCTTAACTATACTACGAACATTACTCCCACACCCTCCAAAGAGGATGTCTATATCACGGAGACCATGTACATGAGCCTCAAGGGTTTTTTCCGTAGATATATGGTCTCACACTGCAGGTCCTAAAATCCTCTTTGCTCAATGTTCTACTGATGCTACTGATGTCTATTATGAGTTAGACTGATTTTATGCACTAGCCTGCAATCCCATCTAGCAAACCCTCTTCTGCCTCTATGAAGGAAAGACTCCCGCATCAATGATTCAGAGACAGCCACCTGGAGAACTGTCCTTTCGTAAATGATGACTGTTAGCAGGAGAGCAGTACTAGTGCTTTTTAAATGACCATTAACAGGACATAAAACAGGTGGTTATGGCACTCTTTCTGGGCTCCAAATTAAAAGGTAACTAGAGGCTGCAATTTTAAGGCACTCAAACAGCACGTATTTCAGCTCAAACATCTGGCATTCGAATGATTTCGGAAATCTCTGGACCAAAAAAGAATCAAGAGAAGGAGGAAACAAACGTAATGGATATGATGAGATTTGGTTGCTTTGCGATCTCAGCGTGTCTGGCGCTGCTCTACTCCATATGCTGGCCTTCTGTGATCCACGCATCTCGGATGCTTTATTTTCTCTCCGCCATCTCTGTCCTACAACACAAGCCCATAATTACAGTTCAGCCCTCGTCAGCAGAGTGAGAGTCTCCGCAGCTTGAGTTGCACTGTCTGCCACTCACCAATCTTGCACGACTGCTCTTTTCTCCCCGGAGTCCTTTGTCCACTCATTCCCTTCAGACTCTGAACATCACCTCACGAGAAGTGAAGCAACATCAGGACCCCTCAGCTGTGATGTGAATTCCCAAGCTGGTATTATAGCCGGTTTTGTTTTTAATTGAGGCATTTGGGGGTAAAGTTCAAATCAATGGCAGAGGGCTTGTCTAAGGGCAAGGCTATAGGTTACCTTTATATTTATAATATATATATATAAAAATTATATACAAAACCTTAATATATTTATAATATATTATATATACCTTAATATGTATACACACACACACACACACACACACACACACATATATCACCAGTATCACAAAAAGTAAAAAAATAAAATAAAAATACTAACACAAGGCAGACATCCACATACCATTCAAAAATAGTCCTGAGAGAGGACTGGAGACTGAAAGATAAGCCAAACTGTGTCTTCCTCGGAGCTCTACAGAGCGCGTGATCTTGGCTGACATCCCCCTCCAAACACACATCCTTCCTTTCTGTAAGTTCTAAGATAAATATAAATATGCAATGTAAATATGTAAGCACAGGACCACGAAAGATATTCAAAAGCTAAATGATATTTCAACTTCTTGCTAGGGCCTCCCCGCTCCTAACTGATCGGGCTGGCCACTCTCCATATTATGGACACTCTTTCTTCCATTTGGTTGGGTCTGCCCACACTGGCACACAATACTGTGGATTCTCAGGACCTTCAAATGGTGTCCTCTCACACTGGAAAGTTCTTGTTTGGATGTGTTCATGCATCACTCCCAGATACAGTCCAGATCTCTGCTCAAATGCTACCCAGTAGAAGGCTTTGATGCTCACACTTCCCTAAACCTTACTCTAGACACGCCCTGCCTTGTTCCTTCATCCTGCTTTAGTTAAACTTTAAAGCATGCTGTATGTATCAATTTACCATTTATTTTCTCTCATCCAGTAGAATACAAAACCTATGCAAGGAAAGACACTTAGATACTTAAGATTTTGATAAAAGATGGCAGGCACAACTAAGATTTTTATAAGGATTAAATTTTAAAGTTTTATTACTTAAACGTATGTACTATTGTAGAAAATATCAGAGCACTATGGTTGAGGATATATATATCCCAAAGAGAATGTTTTACTTGTAAAAATATCTGCATATGTGGATACATACACAAATGGGACATGTCTTTGAGAGGCCAGAGTTCTGAAGGCGCCTTTATTTTATATTTTCATAGGATTTAACGCGTTTTACAAAAGCATAAATTACTACTGAAAGAGATTTTAAATGACCTAGTACTGTAGTTGAGGAAAAACAAGAAATCGATGAAAATGCAACTCATAATAACTAGACACTTAAACTATAAATATTGCACAGTGGTGAATTCCCTGTTTATAATATATGCCATAGTATGGAAGCAGATCCTTTCCTAACTACTTGCCACAGTGAAACAACCAAATCACTAGCTCACAGCTTCAACTCTGACTAACCAGCAAGAGGCCAACTGCATGACTCCTGGTGCTTCACCAGAAAGCAAAAGGCAGAGTTTACACCTGACCTAGCCAGTTGCCTGTATTGAGACACAAAGTGCAAAATATTCTGTTATGGAAGGAAGGCTGGCAATTACAGGAGAGAAAATTCTGATTGGTCGCTATGCCAATGTCTTAGGGTTTCTACTGTTGTGAAGAGACACCATGACCACAGCAACTTTTTTTTGAGAGAGAGGGTTTCTCTGGGTATTTTTGGCTGTCCTGGAACTCACTCTGTAGACCAGGCCAGCCTTGAACTCACAGAGATCTGCCTGCTTCTGCCTCCTGAGCACTGGTATTAATGGTGTGTTCCACCACTGCCCAGTAACCATGGCAACTCTTATAAAGGAAAACATTTAACTGTGGTGGCTCACTCACAGTTTAGAGGTTTTGTCTATTATCATCACAGTGGGAAGTATGGCAGCATGTAGGCAGACATGGTGCTGGAGAAGGAGCTGAGAGTTCTAACATCTCTTGACTCACAGGCAACAGGGAGTAGTCTGTCTCTCTGGGCGTGGCTTGTATATATAACCTCCAGACCTGCCTCTACAGTGACACACTTCCTCCAGCAAAACTACAGCTACTCCAACAAGGCCACACACCTCCTAGTAGTGCCACGCCCTTTGGGGGTCATTTTCTTTCAAACCACCACAACCAACAAAACCACTAGTATTTGGGGAGCCACCTGGGAGTTCTAGCCATCACCATCGGTCTTCTCTTTGTTCCAAGTTTCAGAAAAATTGGCACTGAACACCTGATGTCTATCTTTTGCTTTGTTTTGTTTTGTTGAGACAGGGTCTCACTGTGTATCCCTGGCTGTCCTGGAACTAGCTCTGTATACCAGGCTGACCTTGAACTCAGAGAGATCTACCTGTGTCTGTCTCCCAGTGCTGGGATTAAAAGCAATAAGCAGAGATCTTGACTGTGCAATCTTTCAGCAACTGTGGCCAGTGGAGAGAGGGGAGGTTATGAAGTTCGGTGCATAATAAAAAGCTCAATAGCAGAGATACACAGCGAGTTTTCTGTACAGTTTTGAGAAAGCACATTTAATTGTATCCTTTTAAAAAACACTAAAATAACCATGGAGAAGTAAATAAAAGGAAATCAGTTACTAAATAAAATGGGCAAGGGGTACCACATCCAAGAGTCTGGAAGAGCAGCCAGGCAGAAAATATTTAGGGCGGATAAAACTGCATTGTAAAATGGCTGCAAAAGCAGTTGTCATTCTGGTATAGCCTAAGAATTCCAGAAAAATACCAGTGACTTAGAGGGCAAAAGTAAGGGAAGAAATTTACCAGACTGAAATGTTAACTCGCATCCCAACTAACATCCGGAATTACAGCCATTTGGTAGGAAATTACGGGAACAAAAATTAAAGTCTTCAAGGTCTGGGATCCAAGTACAAGGGGCCACAGAAGGGGAGTTTTAGAAAAACCCTTCAACCCAGATAGCTAAGGCAAAACTCTCCAAAGGAAAAGAACACAGCAGCTGCCCGTCAAAATGAAAGGGACCTATGTAAAATCTATTCTTCACCTCTGTACTGGGTGAAAAGATTAGACTTTTCTCAAAATTTACAAAGGAAAAAATAATTAGTCACATATATAAAAAGGCCTCCAAAGGAGATTGCTAGAAAAATTCCAAACAGCAACAGAATTAAAGTGAATGGAGAAATACCTTCAGAATCCGTAGGGGGAAAAATATTCAGAAATGTCAAAACTAAAAATGTATCTCACGTGTACTATTCCTTGTTGGACATAATCCTGCATAACTAGGGATTTAACCAAGGAAAACATGAAATCCAAAATACGGAGGGAACTGGTGCAGGTTCAAATAGGGGGAGGAATGAGATCAGAGGAAGGAGATGTGGGGACAGGGGGACAACACACATAGAGGGAAATGGGCATTGCAATTTTGTAATATGGAAAGAAAACAGAGAACATTTTGTAAGCGTGCTTGGGCATCTTAGAAGTTAACAGTGAGAAAAAATTTAAAAAACAAAAACAAAAACAAAAAAACCAACAAAGCAGTTTGCTCCAGGAAGAACAAAAGGTCACACAAAGGAAAGGAATCATAATACAGGCCTTAGCTAAACAAAGTCAATTTACACAGTAATAAAAACCTCAAATCATAGTAACTGTTTAAATGAGTAAGTAAAGGAACCAGAGAGGGTGTAAAATAAGTACTCATCTACCATAATCAGAAGCTAACAGACACTACCTAAAATGAGTAAGTAATAATAATGCATTATTTAGACATTGATACCGGAAGAAACAGATTAGGTGTAATTAAAGCAATTTCCTCTTTAAAAATCTCAATAGGTTCTTGTGGAGGCCCACCGAGGTTTCCTAGTAAGATCTGAGCTTGCTTTACCCAGCAGGGCTGCATTAAGAGAAGGCTTGACCATGTGCGTGGTTACCAGGTGTTTGGAAGGGTCTGCACTTGGCTGAGCTAGGGGGAGGTCTTTTGCTCCACCCCTTGGCATTCCTATAAAAAGCCCTTTAGAAGAGACAGAAGGGGCTGGTGGATGTTGATCCAGGCCCTCCCAAGGCTATCCTGTGTTTCTGTCTGTCTTCTCTCCCCTCCATCGTTCTATCTAAATATTTCTCATCCTTCTCTCCTCAAGAGTACCCTGGAGAAAAAGCGGGAGGGAGTCTCCCACAAGTTCACACTTCTTGATTGTTTTTACAGCCCTCTGCCTTCCACTGTGGTACTTATTTTTAAGAGAGGAAGATAGAAGCGTGCCAAAGTGGTGGCGCAAGCCTATAATCCCAGTACCAGGGAAGCTGAGGCAGGCAGGTCCTAAGTTCAAGGCCAGTCTGAGCTACACAGTGAGTTGAAGTCTATGTTGGGCTAAAGAGTGCCACCCAGTCTCAGAAATAAAGAAAAAGGGGGAGGCATGGTGGGTAAAGGGAGAGCAAAACCTGGGTCACATCTTGCTCACTGCTGGATTCCCACAACATAGGAAACTGCCTGACACAAATGACACTCAGTTCTTCCAGGCTTGGAGACAGACGCTTTCGAGTCATGTGATCCAACAGGGGAGGCATGCATGGAGGAATTGATTAATGCATTTTTTTGTATGACTTTTCCAATAAAATATTAGTCTTCCCAATGTATAAAGCACATTCATTTTATGTGCCTATTAGCGCGAAGAGACTTGGCTGGCATGCTAAAGCTGGGGCCTGGGAGTTAAGAGCCACCTACCCTGTACTGTAACTCAAGGCCTGGTCACAGTGGATGGCAGATGACCTCTAAATGACTTAAGAGTTTTGTGATTTCATCTGCTCATTCCACCCAGTTTTACATGATAGATTAATAATGTGTATGTCTCAATTATAACTTGAGAGAGTGTCAAAGAAAAAAAAAACAAACCCAACAACAACAACAACAACAAAACATTGTCCTGCGTACATCCTCCAACTACTTACATCCTTAACCGGAATTTTTCTTACTTAAAAATAAAACTACTGTAGTCTGTTCTTGGTTCAGTAGTTTCTAGATTTTCTTCTTATGTAGACAAACACTCAGCAGGTCTCATACCAATCTCTTTTCTTTGTATAATAGGTCGTTCACACCAGTTTTAAGTGTCAAAAGCTGTACAGGGAACGTCTTCCTGCACCCTGGCCCTAACTCAGTCTCCACCCACTGAGACTAAGTGGCCCAGCTCTGCTGCAGCCACCCCATTCCCGCCCATTCCCGCTCTGTACCTTGCTGTGTTTTCTTTTTAAATCTACCTTGGAGATATTCCCTTAAGGCACAAAGCAGGTTTGGTTACTCTTTCCAACAGGGACACAATATTAATCTAACAATATTAGATAGATGTCTAACTTATTAACTAACAGGAATCTACTTTTCATCTTTTGCTATTAAAACAACACTGCGGCCACTAAACTCTCCAGAACAATTTAACCTCTCATGAACTTTGTATGTGTGATGGAATTCCTACAGGGGAGCTGCTAAGTATGTGGGTCTCCAACATCATTAGAAACTCCTGTTTCCCTCCAAAGTGGTGTTACTAATTTACTCTTGTCACAGTTACTTTTAAATCTCAGTAGCAAAACACCTTACGTTAGAAAACAGTGAATTGGGCTTACAGTTCCTGAGGGTTAAAGTCCCCAAGAGCAGAGCAAAGCAGGAATGACAGGAAGAGCTGATAGCTTACCTCTGGATAGGCAAGCAGGAGGTAGAGAAAGCCTACTGGAAATGCTGTGGGCTCTTCAAAGGCACAGTGGCATACTTCCGACAAGGCCACGCCTCCTAACCCTTCTCAACAGTTCCACCAACTGGGGACCAACTATTCAAACGTATGAGCATACGGGGACTTTTGTCATGACTAGGATCCTGTTTATCCATTTCAAACTGAAGTTATGCTTATCAAATGAGCAGAATATGTTACCTTCCTATAATCTTAACTTTTATCTATTTGAAGACTGATTTGTGTGTGTATATAAATACACATCAATAATTCACATGGTATATACATTTGCTTTCCTCTCCCAGCTCACAAGACTATAAATTCTTTATTGTACAGAAACTGACCTATTCCACCTGGCCAGATGTCTAGCTGCATTCCATTGTCTTTCATTTTCAGTCAGAACCATTTTCCAAGGCCAGTCTTCTCTTACTGCTCTTCCCAAGTTAAGCAGAGAATACCGTCACATGACGTAGGCTTTGGATTTAGAAAGCACCACCTGACTTCTGATTCTACCGCTGGTACTGTGAGACATTTGATTAGCCAAGAACCCTATCCAATCCTTCGATCCTTTGTGTGTGCGAGATGAAGTAAAGAAACTTCTCCCAACGCTGCACAGAGGAGTACAAGAAAAAATATATCTGTTCAAAGCCACAAGTACAGGACTCTCATAAAAGGTTTCATTTTCATTAGTTTCATTTTGTCATCACTAATCTGCCAGGAACAAAAAACGACCAAAAAAAAAAAAAAAAATCAACTGCTATTTCTGCGTTTTGGGACACTTCCCTGAAATACTTCCAGAAGCTAAACACTGAGACAGTCCTAATGGAGTTGTTCCAGCACTTAACTAGTAACACCCACCTGCTAAACACTGGGGTGAATGATTTCTAACTACAAACCTTCAGCAGGTCCTCTGCAGCGTCAAACTATTCAGTGCACAGATCACTACCCACCTGGAACTCTGAGTCTTCAAGGAATGCATTTTTTTCTGGCTCCACCTAGGCATAAATTCTTGTTGAGGCCGCAGAGTCGAGGAGGAACAAGAGGAACAGAGAGAAAGCACTACTGTCTGCCTCTGGCTAGAGCCAGGATCACATCTCCCACACGCTTCTGGGTTAACAATACCAATCAAAACATACTCAGGGAGATGTTGCTGTGAGATCTGAGGCCCAATTAAAATGTTTATCCAATATATGACATTAAGGGAGAATGTGGGCCACTGGGATGGCTCAGCCAGGAAAGGCAATTGCTGTCAAGCCTGACAACTGAGTTCAATCCTAGGGACTTCACGGTGGGGAGTCCTGCAAGTTGTCCTTTGACTTCTACACACATATACACACACATATATATATACATATATGTGTGTGTATATATGTATATATACATATATATGTATATATATACAGACACACACACATATATACACACACACATACATATATACATACACACACAAAACACACACAAGCACAAATAAGTGAAGTATCTTTTTCTAAACAGGAAAATGATCTGAGCCAAACAAATCATCCATGCCAAAACCATATTTAGTTTATACTGAGGTCAGCTTCACTCCAGTCATCTTTATATGCCCACTATGCAGCATCGTATTGGGAATATATGCACAAGGCAACCACATCAGCTTGGAGAGTTAACAGACTCGAAATAACTGTAATTTCTTCAATTTTATCTCACAGTCTCTCTCTCTTTTCACTGGAGCCCCGGAGTTCCATTTGTATCAACCTACACCTTCTGGCCACCACTGTGCATTCAGCATTTCTAACATAGCTGAGTTTCCACGTCTGTCATAAGAAGTTTGAGTAGAAAATGGAACACTTTGTTGAGGGATTATTTTCTGCTTTACAAATGGTCATTATTCTTTCTAGGTATTTTCCACTGATGAATAAAAATGCCAAAAACATCTCTGGCTCAATAAAGGCAGGAGTTCTGATTACAATTCCAGGAGAGTTAGATTGCATAACCAAATCCTTTCCCAAGGACCCCTACACCAAGAATTCACAAATGAGCAATCCCCACAGGCAAAAACCCAAGGGGGGGAAAAATCTCACTTACAAAAGGTAGAGTCTTGAAGCTGTGAAACAGCTTCCCATTTCCTCTGCTGCCAAGAGTAAGTTCCATGCTCCAACTTACCCTGGCAGACCAAGAAGATACACACCTCTGAGGGCTTCTAGAATTTGCTAGGCATTTTTACTACTTCAAGCATGAATTGCTGGCATGGCACAGGCATGTCCTTATTCATCTCAGCTTAACCAAAAGGCCAATAGCTCTCTGCCTGGTCTTTTTTTTTTTTACAATCCTATCTCTTGCCCTACAGCTCATTACCTTCCTGGCCTCTGTCATTCAACACCTTCAGCTGTGATGACAGGTACCAACACCCTCCAACTACTTTTTACAAACCCACTTGGTAAAGAAAATATTACTGTTGGCTGAAAATCACTATATGACCTCTTTAATGCTCTACTGGACAGCACAGATCCACTCTTTAATCTGTGTTTGGGAAAGACGATACCAAGAGAAGACACAACTCCTGCCCTTGAGTTTGGGGAGCCTGTCTTACCCTCTTCTATCACTGAATCTCTTAACAGGTCCCTGAACGTCGAAGTCATAGTGCCCACTCTGAAACAAAGGGCTTCTCTATTCAAATATGTATTTTGTTTGTTTCTGAGGCAGGATCTCTCACACTGTAGTCCAGAATGATCTAAAACACATTATGTAACTCAGACTTGGGTTTGAAGCAGTCTTCCTGCCTCAGCCTCTGGAATGGCAGGACTACAGAAATGATCCAACATACCCAGCTTCCCCCTGCCCAAGCCCCCCAAACAGGGTTTCTCTGTGTAGCTCTGGCTGTCCTGGAACTCACTCTGTAGACCAGGCTGGCCTCAGACTCACAGAGATCGCCTGCCTCTGCCTCCCAGAGTGCTAGAATTGAAACCATCCAGCCACACCTGGCTTTTAACATATGTTGAAAAAGCATGATTTTGACAGGTGGAAGAGAAAATGGTGTTAAGAAACCAGAGCAATGAAGTCGGAGACCTAAATTCAATCCTTACCCTGAGTCTTACTCCCCTGTGACCACACTTAAATCATTCTCCACTGCAAGTGTTGCTGTTCCCTCCCAATCACCAACATGGAGGTGTTCTGAGTTAGCCAAGTGACCAGAGATGCTACTTAGTGGCAATTGGTAGGTGGAAATCATGGACATCAGACATGCTGCAATGCACTGGAGTGTCCAGTTTAAAGAACTGTTACCCCCAAATAGAATCTGCCATTCAGCACTGCCCCATCCTCAGTGTCTTCACAATGAATAAGAGGTTTGTGAGTGCAGCACCCACTTTTAGCCTGTGGTCACAGTGTAAATGAGACACTCAAGCAAAAGTTCTCTGCCCAGGGCAGGTACACAAACAGTCCTTGAGAAATGTTCTTTGCACCATAGGAGCTCCCTTTGACTTAACAGGTATTGCAGGGAACCCATAAACAGGTTCATCGTGCAATACAGCAAGGGAGAAGCTTGTGCAATCATTTCAACAAAGCAGACAAAATAAGAAGGCAGGTGTTCTCCTACAAAATTTCACATTTCAACCCTATCCATTGAACAGAGCCATTTAAAAACAACGACAACAAAAAAATAATAATAATAAAAAACTCCCAGGAAGAGCCAACCATTCTCTCTAGAGACCTAATGACTCAACTCCAACCTAATTTTTCTGGATACCTCTCACTCTCTCTCTGTCTTATCAATGTACATCTCCTAACAGACTAAAATTCCTGCAGGCCTCTTGTACCATCTGCCACAGTTGTTCCTATTTCTCCCATCCTCCCAAGTTCTCTACCAACAGAAACATCCCCCACTCACAGAAGGCCATTTAAAGTCTCCTACGCCCTAAGGCTCCCCCTGGACTCCTCTATCTCTTCAAAGGAGTCTGGTCTTACGTCTCAATCAACTGGGTTGAATAATACAATGACGACTGTCAAAATGAGGCACATTGAAATCTGCGAGGTTTTTTTGTTTTGTTTTTAATTTTTTTTGAAATAAGGTTTCTCTGTATAGCTCTGGCTGTCCTGCAACTTGTTCTCTAGACCAGGCTGGCCTTGAACTCGGAGATCTGCCTACTTCTGCCAACCGAGTGCTGGGATTAAAGATATGTACCGCCACCACCGCCCAGCAAAATCTACCAGTTCTTGAAAGTTTCCTGTGAGAAAACTTTAATTGCAGTCTTCATTTGTACATAACCTGGGCTGGCATAAGGACTGCCGGGATCTGGTCGACTAACACATTAGTTTAAAATACTCCACAAACGGTGATCCTTCACCTCCTTTGATTGCTCAAGGTTTAATGAGAACACAGTAGCAGCACATTCAATAAATAAATGATGTGTTCACACCAGTGAAAAGGAGGGATGTCTTAGGCTCCAAACAGGGACATAGTAAAGAGCTATGACAGTGTGTAGGACATTATCATAGAGACCCAACAACCTCTGAAGACCCTGTGTCTATCCCCGTGTATCCCACTGGCCTTTGTTCTCATTGGCAGCGAACATCTGTGGACGGAGGTGATGTCATAAACGTACCTTTCATTGGTCTCATTAATACTTATGCTTCACTCTAATTCTGTTCTTAAGAAGCTGCTAAGGGGTTCTGTCCTTATGAAGTGTGTATCCTGTTTTGAATTTGGCCATGAGTACGCTGAGTAATAAAACATTCCTAAGCCAACACAATGAGTTCAGGCAGGAGAGGAGCCTATGCAAGGAAAGCCTGAGAAAAACCATTTCATCCCAAGACAGGCACAAAAAAGGCAGACGATAATAAGTCATGTACACAAAAAGGGGTCTCAGTGTTGTAGGCAAAGGTGAAAAATAGTTTAAGTTTGAACAGCTCTCTTTACAACTTTTTTTTTTTTTTTAACAATAAGATAGGTTGTGATCATTCAAGTTTGTGAAAGTTGTGGCAAATACCACTTCTCAAATCTTAAACTGCTAGACACATTACAGGTTGTCACTACTACTGTTTCTTATGTGGGAGCCCTTCTCCTGGAGAGCTTTACGTGGCTACCTGCTACTATACCAATCAGTATCATATCTACTGGACTAACTCCTCTACCCTAAAACCACTACTATAAAAGATGAACCTAGCTCTCACTAGCACTAAAAGGTTTTCCTACCACAAAGGGAAACAACCAAACTGCCCCTTTCATGTTGAAATGGGATCACAGTGAGAAATCACAATTCTGCTCCCCATCTTCTTAACACCGGGATTGTTCTATGGCTGGGACGTTGGAGAGAGACTACTGAGTGGCCCCATTTGTTTCATTACACTTTCAATAACAGCTTTGTGTTTCTCTGTATCTGTGAAGAGAAAGATTGAAACCCACAGGAAACAGCTAAACACCCACACCAGGGATTAGCTGCAAACGCCCCCCCCCCAAACATCTGGCCAGTTCTAAAGACGATGAGGACCAAGTTAGTGCTAGCATAAGCACAATGAAAACTGTGAAAAGCCACAGCCCCTGCCTATGGGGTGGTGAGGGAAGTCAGGGAAGCCATAGGTGACAGAATCGAGCTGCCAGATTAGTCAGCCCCAGGCAGAAAGAGCTCAGAAGGGAGGAGCGAGCGCCTGCCTTAAAAAGGCAAATAGGCCAGGGGAGCAGGCAGGGTTTCAGGAGCTGGCCTGCTTAACTCTCTGCTCCACCACGTTTCCGAAGGTGCCGGAGTCCACAGCTTTCCTATCACTGAAGATTGTCAGTGACGTTATGTTACAGCCGGGACAGGAACCACATCCCAGGGGAGACTTGTCAGATTTCAAGACTATCACCAAGGGCTGTGAAACTTCGAATCTTAAAGCCACCCAACTACCAGGACAATCGTTATCTGAAACTTCCAAGGCGAATAACCAGTCAATTATAATTAGCAAAATACGGCTTTCCAAGGAAATGGCCAACAGGTGGTTATAATGGAAATGTTTCACCATTAGGAAAACCAAGGAGCACAAAGGACTAACAGCAAATCACAGACCCTAAATAGTAATGGAACCAGAACCGTCAGTTGTTTCTGATCCATTTTGTTCTTTGAAGTCCATCACCAAGTCTTTAGTGTGAGGTAAATATAGCTGTCTAGAGGGCAACCTTCCAAGGACATGGGTTACAGGTTCTTCTGGTGCAACCGAAGTTGGCCTTGTTTATCAAAAAAAAAAAAAAAAAAAAAAAAAGGAGGAGGAGGAGGAGAAGAAAAGAAAGAAAAGGAGCGAGTTACCTCCTTTAGGGAGGATGAGATTGAAAAATGGGCATTTTAATGAGAAAAATCTTCTAAAATGTCAATCTTTAAAGTAGCAAGGGTGGAGAAAAAAAGATTATGGAAAGTGCGCACACACTAATGATTAAACTAAGCCAGCTCCAGCCCTGGTTCCCCGAAGGGGAGTGCTTCGGACAGATATCCCCAAGTGAGAGAGAGAGAGAGATGGGAACGGGGAAGGGCGGCATCATTAAACAAATCTGGCGACGACTTCAGATTCTGGATGAAGTCTTGGGAAGCTCTTATCGCAACTCTTTTACGAATCACTTCGCGGGGGAAGAGACTAAAAAAGATGCCAAAGCACTCGCGCAGGGCGGTGGGAGGGAGGCTCCCGAGCGCCGAGCCCCGATGGCGGCGGCGGGAAAGGAAGCGCGCGCAGGGAACCGGCCGGGAGCAAGAACTTGGTCCGACCTAAGCCACCCAGGGCGGGCCCGGAGGAAACCCGAGCAGAGGAGGGAGAAGACGCGAACAGCGCCCCCGCGGCTCCCACCTGGCGGCGCCCCGGCTCGCGCCGGTCGGCTGGCCGGTCCCCGGCTTCTCCTCCTCTTCCTCTTCCTTGTCCCGGGAAGGGTTCCGCGGAGCGAAGAACCGAGAGAAGCTGTGCCAGGGGGCGCTGCCCCTCCTGCGGCCGCCGGACATCTCCACGCCCCGCTCGCGCGGCCGCGTCGTCCCCGGGCCCCCGACGAGGCGGTGGCCGGAGCGCGGGTGGCCGCAGCGCTGGCCTGCCGAGTACAGCCGGAGTCGGCGCGGGCAGCCAGCGCGGCTCCTCCAGCCCGGCCGGCACGAGCGCTCCCCGTGCGGCTCCTCCTCCCGCCCGCGCCCGCCCGAGCAGCCCGCCCCCCGGGAGGAGCCAGCGAGCGCGACCGCCCCGCCGCCCGCAGCCGGCAGGTCCGGGAGGAGCAGCCTAGGCGGGGGAGATGCTAGCCAGGCTCCTGCTTCCCGCCCAAACCACCCCAAGCCCATAGCCCACTTAGCTTTGTGGACAATTAGCGTAAATGCTTTGCTTCCTCTCCCAGGTTAGTGCACTTTTAAAAGAGGGTCATCAGTTAAGGACTGTGGAAACGCCTGGCAAGATGCAGCGCCGGGGTGCCCTGCTGCCCTGGAACCAATGTACAGCCATTCTAAAGACAGCTTTAGCCAGCAGGGCAGAAGACCCCGGGCTTCCATCTGTACGGCTGTCAGCAACTTGCTTCTGCTTCAGCTGGCTTAGATGTGGAGTAACTTCCTAACCTAAGTGTGCTTTAGTCCTCGCCCTTTACCCATGGACTACTCCCAGAATTCTTTTTTTTTTCAAAAACGACACTGGTCAAAGGCAAACGTGATTCAAATATGACTCAAACTAGAAAATGCTGAAACAAATAGTTTGGGGTTGCGCAGACGTTACTGTAGTCTGCAACCCTGAAGGTCCTTAAGTTTTAAATGAGTATCTGGTAATAATGTGACTTTATATAGTGTAGCAGCTAGAGCAGAAAACACAGTGGCACATTCACCCCAGGTGTTGTGTTTTGTCCAAAGCCAGATTCCAGAGGTATGAAATTCAAGAGTGGAGGAGAATTTAGTAACTATAAATGTTATATAGGCAAAAAAACAAGTAGTGTAATCTCCCTCTGTGGCCGGCTGGAGACTAGAGAAGGTTATACATGTAACTGTAAAGCCCAAGTAATTGTAGCATTAGTTAAGGAGCCTCCCTGCTGCCCCCCACCCCAGGCTGCCCCTTTGGAGCATTTTAATCCTTCAGCTGGATTTGAAATCAGGAGTGTGAGCATGAGAAAAGACTAGGATCAGATCAAATTAGATGGCATAAGAAGAGTTTCCTAGCTAACAGTATCTTGGAAGAGAATGTGTATAAAAAGATCTACTACTCAGAAAACCCAGGGGAGATCTGAAGGCCAAAAACCTGAAGCAAAACTCTTTCCTGTAGCTGCAAGGCCTGGAGAATAATGTCTCCCCCGAAGCAATGTTAAATGAATACCAGCTGCCTCTCCCTACACCTCAGTGCCTTGCCAGAGGGTACAGAAAGGGAGTCTGTCTGGGGATAAAACTGGCTGGGGGCCAATAAGATTATGAAGCAATTCTGATTTTAAATAATACTATTTCTCAGAATTAGCTGCGATAGGAAAATGCTACAGTAGTCCACATATTAATGTTTCTTTATAGCCCATCTCCTGCATCCATGCAGAAGCCTTAGAATCACGATATGAGAAGGCCTTGCTCTTGAATTTTCATTTGCCTGCCCAGTATGTACCAGATTTTTAGATGCCTTACATCCTTACAGTCTACACTTGTAATAGCAGACTCTTGAACCCTAAATTCTAGGGTTTCGTTATGAAATCTGTGGGGGAAAAGTTTCCAATTTTAGAGTCATAAAAATCTTAGAGGTATTAACTTTGTTCAGTCATTTTTACTCATTCTGCTTTCATCTGGACATTTAGTAAGTGGCTGAGGCAGGAGCATTTTTACTGTGAGGCTCATAAAGTTCAAGTTTGAAGGCACTTTACTGGTACAGTCTTTTTTTTTTTTTTTTTTTTTTTTGAGACAGCGCCTGTCCTGGACTAGCTCTGCAGACCAGGCTGGCCTCGAACTCACAGAGATGCACCTGCCTCTGCCTCCCGAGTGCTGGGATTACAGGCGTGTGCCACCACCGCCTGGTCCGGTCTTTTGTAGTGTAAGCAATGTGATTGGATGGTCACATGTTCTTAGATGACTGTGAAAGTGAAAAAAAAAATTAACTGAAGTTGATTGAGACCACAGGGCTTTTCCCTCAATCCTATTTTGTAGCATCAATAAGTCCTAGAATGCTTTGGCTCGTACAGAGGTCTGATAAATAAAGAGTCCATTAGCTTTCAACTTGTTGGGAAATATTTATGTAGTTTTCAATGGCTCCTCTCCAAAGGATAGTTCGGTTGTTACTTAAATTCCACTTTGTTCATTGTGCAACTCATCAAGATTTACACCCAAGATGGAAGACCACAGGTTCTGTCGAGACATGGATTCATCTGTGGCTTCTTACCCTGCAAGTGAGCAGATGGTGAAGGCGAACAAGACTTGAAGTGGGCAGCCGAGCATGCCATGTATAGTGTATTTCAGACGTCAGCAGACAACATTGCTAGAGACAGAACTGTTTCTAAATGTCATAATTTCTGTCATGATAGTAATGGAATGCTCCATAATGTACTCCACAATTTTATAGCTACAGTCACTTCAAATATCGTTTTCTCTAAGATGTTAACTATGTCAAATACAACTTTTCTATTGGAGCTGTATATGTGCACATCAGCCTGTAATGCTGCTTGTTTCATGGTCTTTCTATAAATAATAAATGAGACCAAGTGAACCAATGGAAAGACTGATCTATTCAATGCCATTATGTTGTACATTCAGTGACATTAAAATATTTTTATATGAAAGAGTTTCAAAGAATATACTATGAATTAATATAGGTATGTCAAGTAGCAAATAGTAAAAATATATTGCTTTTATAGAGTTTGCTCAGTTTGTAGGGTAGCTAATCTTGTAAACTTATTAATTTGCATCCTATTGTGCCCAAATCATTTTATATAAATTTCATTTTCAGTTTAAAGGATTTTGCTTTCAAGAGAAAGCCCCAGGAGGGAGTAGTTGTGACAGAATAGGGAAGGAGTCGGGGGGGGGGGGAGAATGGGGACTGGGTTTGATCAAAGCACATTACATGTGTGTATGAGGTCCTTAATCAATAGGAAAAGAGATCCCCACAAAGCTTCAAAAACTGCAGATGCCTCAAAACTTAATATGTCTTTTAAGTTCCCAGGATGTGTCAGCCCCACGCACATGTTAGAGACTAAGATAATATGCTTTCCTTCAAAGAACAAATCGGATGGGAAAACAGACATATAGAACATAAATGAAGGGAAATTGCTCTATAGGAACATTGGGGGAGGGGTGCCCAGAAAGTCCGCGGGAGGAAGCAACTGACTGACTGCCCTATTCTCTGCCTCCTGTGACTGCATCCCTTCCATGAAAAGACTGACCCAGTAGCCCATATGATCCATGAGAAAGTTTCAAGTTTGTCACCTGTGAGTGAATTGCCATTCCCAAAGCATAAGTACTCTCCTGCTCAAATGCACGAGAATGGACAGGAAGTGCTGATCCTTGAAGCATTTAAATGAGGATGCATGAGGAGGTTAGAAATGCTGAGCCTTTTTGTTGTTCTTGTAGAAATTCTGCCAGAGGGGAAAACTCCTGAATCTATCTCTTCGAGCACAGTATTTACTGTGTGGCAGGTGGCCCAGGAATATTAAGACAGCTGTCAACATCAAGGAAAGCACCAGCCCATGAAAAAGCAAACAGATGGATTGGGGCACTTCACTGGCTGCCTCTTAGAATAATAGCTGTGCTTGGCCAAATGAAGCAAAGTCAAGCTGCCCAGGGCAGCAAAAAGCTATTACAGATAGAAGCACTCAATTAGGAGAGAGGCGGAGGGATAGCCTTCCCTTGCCTTTGTCTGTATACTCAAGTTTTCATTAAAAGCCACCACAGCAAATAAGGAAGGAGAGGAGATGCTGGCACCTCTCATTCTGTTACATTCTGATTATCATGGTTTGTGGCGTGGGGAAATGCCTCATCTTACTGCTTCAGTGAGAGCAGATGGCGAAATTTTAAAGTAATTGGTTATTCAGACGTCTATGGAATACATGATGTTTTATTGTATTGTTCCTGATTTTTATTTGCAGAGCATGTGGAGAGTGAAATCATTCAAATACAGGATTTAATGGTTAAATAGATGTGTTTGTTTGACCTAAGTTGCACGTATTCTTTTATTCCTGAGATGTTATGTACAGAAGAAAAAAATCCTTAAATATTTTGTGACCATTAAGAATCGATATGTACTTTTCAACAGTGTAAAGTTTGCCGGTAATTGAAATATTGTGCTCTTTCAAGTATATAAGTAGGAGGATATCTTTGGAAAAGTAGATTATAAAGCATATTCCAAAGTAATTATTCACATCAAATCAGCTTGATGTGCCACTGTCTGTCTCAAATGTTACAAAAAAAGAAGGAAAATTAGAATATCAATTTTGATATTCTATTTAATATTAATCACTTCATACAATGGCAGGTATAATTGTAAGCCCCTTGGGGAGCCCCTCCCCTGAGGACCTCCAACTGCCAGATTCCACCCACAGAACACTCTAACTGCCCTAAAAGCTGGACCCACTCCCCAATCTACTAACTAAAAAGCCCAAGCTCAGGACTTGAAATCCCACCAATCCCCACTCTGGACAGCTTTGCTCCTCTCAAGCAAAACAAAGCAAAAAGCCTGCTCTATAAACCCTGTCTTTTGCTCAATTCTCTGCTGCTTCTCACACAAGCAGAGCCAGCCATCGTCCTAGGTTTTTCCACCCCAATACATCTCTTGTGTGAGGTTTGTTGTGAGGTATGACTGACTGTGGTGTTCCAAGGCCTGTGTCTGACAGGATCCCTTTCCCCTCAGAGCTGTAACACAATAATGCTTCAGAATAACAACTTACTATTAGATAAGAAACTCAGACCCCATAATCTGATTCTCCAAAACATTTCATCTGAGAGTACATGGGCCATGCACTATTGCGCTTTTTCTGAAAAACAATTTCAATGCAGATACTGATTCATTCAACTCAGTATCATAACAAATAGAGTTTAAAATTGGCTTATGAAATTATTTTTACTTGTTTTAAATGTTATAGCACATGTATTATGGAAACCTAATCTTTCTTACTAGGAAACTTTGTTTCCAGATTGATTTGTTGTCAATGGCTTAAAAACAAGGTACAGAGGCAGCTGTTGTTGTGACCACAGGTTTTGGTTAGGTGGAGAAAGCATCTGGAATTGCTACATGATGTCATATAAAAAGAACAACAGTGGGTGGGTGGGTAGAGCTTTACCTAATTTAAAATTGTGGTAAACATTATTTCCTGGACACTAATTTACACTGCATGGAATAGAATAGAAAACGGTTTACTTTGGTTTGGAGTGATAGAGTAATACATTTAAAACTTAAAATAAAAAAAAAAAACTTGACAGATTTATCTATGGAAATCTTACCCCCTTCTGAACTACTATCATTAATAAACTTTCAGAGACTTAATTAAAAATGTTACGAAGTGTAAGCAGGGAGTGCAGTTAGGTGACAGAGTGCCTCATATGTGTAGGGCCTTGGGTTCCATCTATAACACTGCAAAATAAAAAAAAATCAACAAGTAAACGTTTTAACTTGGGTATGGTGACATACACCAGCAACCCTAACACCTGGAAGCTGAAACAAAATATCGTGAGTTTGAGGTCAGCCTCTGATACACAGCAAATTTGAGGTCAGCATGAGCCACCTGGTCAGACTTTGATTCAAAAAGCCAAGCATCAAGAGTGCTTTTGTGGTTGTTAAATACAGTAGCAAAAAATCCACATACAAATCAGCCATGTGCTTCATCTAAGAAACAGCCGTCAGTATCTCTGAAGTATCAGCCACCTGCAGGTTGGACAGGATTAAAATGAATATATCTAACCCCCCCCCCCCCCCCCGCTTCCATTCTTGTTCTTCCCATCACTTTGTTGTGGAGGGCACACAGTAAGTATGTTTGGTTTTTGAGATTTAAATAAAGCATAACCAGTTTGAGGACACAATGTGTCTTTGGATAAAATTCGACAAGTTGTGGCTGGCAAACTTCCTTAGCAACTCAATAAGGGAGTCAGAAAGTCAAAGAATGAACACAAACAAGTAAAAAAAACAAGCCTGGAAATTACACAGTTACTTGGAAACCCACCAAGTACCTTGTATTTCAGAAAAACAAAACTAAATAGAAGATACTGAAATAAAGGTCTTAAAAAGTTTAAATGATTGACTTCACATTCGCTCCTCTAGTGCTAGCTGCTTCAAAGTTAACTAGAAAAATTGATAAGAGTATTATATAAGCAAAACAAAAACACACACACATACAAAAGCGAACTAAACCAACCAAACCAAACAAAACCAAACAAACAAAACCCCACAGAAATTGACAAATCCTCAAATACTCTGTAAAGATGCCATAGCTCAGGGTTCGGCAAACATTTACTCAATACTTCGAGGCGAAATGCTTAGTGATGGGAGTACACAGGTGTGATCCAGTCCCCAGCAGCCCAGTCTGAGAAGGAAACGCACAACTAAGAGTGGCAGACTATGTACTGAATGTGACCCGTGGGCAACAGGCACACAGGCACTTGAAGAAAGAGTGGCACACTGTGTTCTCCCACCAGCATATACCTAAAACATCTCGTGGCACAGATCTGCCACAGGAATATCACACCAGTCAAAAAAGCTGCATAATACATAATGCAGAATACTATACCAATGACAGACATGTAATGAATATCTGCTTCGGCTTCTCTCTGATTTGGTCAGGAAATAAGACAATAAATGGATGCCTATAAATCATAAATAATCAGACACCATGTAATACATAGCATCCATGGGTTTGGTATGTTAATATGAAATTACCTTCAAGTGAACTCTTTATTGCATTCTCTTGACCTTCTTTTAAACATTTCATAATTGAAAAGTAAATGAAAATGATAGGTATGAGAAATATGCAGGTGGAGAAACTGCTGCCTCAATCCCATTGTGACCTATATAATTTGAGTTTACAACTGCCAATTACTACCTCGGACAGGTTGGACCAGTACATCGAATTCAAGTCGGAAGTCTTACCATTGACCAAGTATCTAATTCAGGCATAAAATCAGGCGAATAAAGGATCATTTAGACAGCTGTTTGCCTGTCCTCTGTGAATTTCCTTTCTCACAGCTGCTACCTGGAATTCATGCTGAACTGAACATCGTCAGCTTGCTAGTGCAGCTGTTAAGAAACACAGAAGTGGGGCTTTGGCTCTTGCAGAGGCATTTAAGGCAGAAGAAAAAGCAAACACGGAGGGTGGTATTTTCAGTTCTGTTGTGTTACATGAAAGGTGTCACACTGAGGGGCTTAATGACTCTTGTGCCTTAGTTCCAGACAGCCAATGAGGCCAGGCAACATGTGGTAGGGTCAAAGTCCCTGCAGAGAGGACCTGAGGTACTACTGTTACATGAAAGTCAAACCTGAGTTGTGAGACCTGTTCCAAATCTGGAGATGCTTGGACCATGAAACATCCACCAAGAACACTGCAGGATGGAGAGAAGCTGACTCAATAAAGGGGAGTTTATATGGGCATAGAGGTGGCAGGGCTGGAGGGTGGGACTGTCCAGACCCTTTGGAATGCAGAGGATTCCGCTTGTAATAGATGTCAGGCATTGGCTTTTCTGGATTTCAGTCTTGCTCTGGCCCAATCATCCTTTGCCCTTATTCACCTGTTTGGGAGAAGAATGTTTACTCCATACTGTTCTATATAGGATAAATAACTTGTTCTTGATTTTTTTTTTTTTTTTTAAATAGGAGATCACAGTTAAAAAAAATTGCCTTGAGTCTCTGCTGAGACTTGGGCTTTGGACTTACAAACCATATTATAATTTTTAAAGGCTATGGGCACTTTTGATGTTAGACTGAATGCATTCTACATTATGAGGTGGCCACAAGCTTATGGGAGCAAGATACGGAAGCTTAGAAGTGATGTATTTGGGTCATGTTGACAGGATAGGAGTGGTAATGGTTAATCCTGACAACTTGATGGGATTTGGAATCATCATGAAAACAAATCATTGGGTTTGTCTGAAGGAGTAGCTAAATTGATATAGGGAGACTCATCCTAAATGTGAGTAGTATTGTTCTCCAGGATGGGGTCCTAGACAGAGTAAAAAGAATACAATCTGAGTATAAGCACTCATCACTCTTAGCTTCCTGACTGTGGATACAAAGAGCCCAGCTGCACACTGCCGCTGGTACCACACTTTCTCTGCTGAGACTGACTGTATCCCCAGGAATGGTAAATCAAAATAAATCCTCCTTCTTTATGTTGTATTAAAGCACGGTGAGTAAACGATTCTTTTAAACTAAGACATAGAAAGAGAGTAAGAGGGTAGGCGCTATACATAAAGTTAGGTAAATCAACATGTTTCATTTAACATACTAGAGTGAATTCATACGCAAGTTTAATTTGCCCTGTGTTTACACAAAATGCACAAGTTGAAATCCTAAAGACCAGCGTGATACAAGGAGGAGCAGTCTTTGGGAAGTACTGAGTTCGTAACGGTGGAGCTCTCGTAGGATATAACGGCCTTCATCCTCTTATAAAAGAAACCCAGAGTGTTCTCTCCCTCCTTTCTATTGGGGTACAATGAGAAGACAGAACTCTACAGATGAGAGAGAAGGAGGCTCTCACAGAACCTTAGAGCAACGGCAGTCTGATGGCAAATCTCTATCCTTTACAACTTCTGTTGTATGCGAGCTGCCAAGGCTAAGGTTACTTTGTTATATCAACCTCAATTAAGCAAATATTTTCACAAGTAAATGCACATAATTAGGGAAATCGTAACATTGATGAGCCAAAGTTCTGAAAGAAAAAATTTCAAGTAATTAGGATATAATTCATAATTTGTATTAGAACCTTAAATGAAAAATACGTAAAACTCAGTTCATCTGTGATTTATAAAACAGTCTGGAAAGGCCAACACAGAAATATTTAAACAGCGCTGTAAGATCTGAACATTTTACAAAATGCTCAGGTTATAATACAGAGCTTAAACCTTTTAATGCTGATGATGTATAAACACGGGAAAACAATTGTTTCAACTTTGAGATACATTATAACTATATAATATATATATGCTAAATACAAATGCAATAATTTCAGCTTATATACATATGCTGTTCTATATTATTATCCAATTTGATTCTAGAGAATCTTTGAGTTTAGTAATAAATGATGTTCACAATTAATAGGTTTAATGGAAACAAGGGGAAAGTATTTTTTCTTTCATCAAAGTATTTCCATATTTTGTGTGAGGGGCTACTTAGCTTAGTTTTAATTAGTTTTTTTAATTTATGTTTTATTGTTTGAAACTATATAAAGCTATAAAGCCAGCTAAGCTTCATTTTGTCTTATGTCAAGGTGAAACATACAGATACTTGTACTTTATCATTATTACTTTAAATTATGGGACAAATATGTTTCATTTTGCATGATTTTTAATGAAGCATTATTTGATATTAAAACCATTTATATAAAATATCTGAAACTTCATGGTATTATTTACATATGATTACTTTAAAATACATCACTTGATTTGGATTAATTTATCCAAAGTAAAAAAAACAATAAGAAAAATTTTGCTATGGCAAGCACAACACATTATTAGGCTAAGATAGTTTGGGTGACAGACATTAGCTGGTAAATGAGTGTGGCTTTAAACATTACTTTACTATTGCTTACATTGTTACATAGCACTTATTAGTAGACTATCACCAGCTAACACTATTGTTGCCCTTGTCAAATGGAAGACAAAAATGTAGTGAGATAGGGTAGTGCAGGACATTTCTCTCTTGCTCATGTGTGCATTGGTGGCAGGATTAAAGCAGTGCAAAGCACGCACTGCCTGTTGAATCTGATGAGGCCATCTCCTACTTTTGTCAGAACTATCCTGTTCTTTTCTGCACTTGTGTAAATGGCTGCATTCTGCCTGTGAAGTTGTTCTCAGTAACACAGTGGGTAGTACTCTGAAGAAGATATCAACACAAGTTTGGGCCACTATTCTGAAAGGCTATCTTCAAAAACACTTAGAGCACAGGTTAAAACATTTATACAGCTTTTATGTCTAGGAGCCAAAAGACAAAACAAACACAAAGTGTGCTCATACTTTTGAATTTACTTCTATTTGAATCCCTGTGCTTTCTCTAAAATTCAAATAAACGAGAATATTTTATTGTTCCAGGGCCTGGCCCCATTTGTTTCCATTGCAATTAGCAATGAATGATGTCAAAATAAAGAAAACAGGCAGAAAGGACTAACCATGCTATAGAGAACAACTGAGTAGTTCTGAAATAGCAGCCTTAAGTAGTTTTAAGAGTTATTTTTATCTAACTTGTCAAAGTCTCATGTATCTCATCTAAGCCCAGATAGTAAAATTTCAGTGTTAACAGACTTAAAATAAAAAGCCAACAAACAAAACCAAACTAAAAAACAACACCCAACAAGAAAACACCTTCAGTAGTTTCTAGTTCATAATTTTCCAATCAATTTTGCTTTTAGTAATATTACCAAATAATACCTGTATTTTTTGAATCATCTAGTCTAAACAGAGAGTCTGGTTTTGAAGCCCAGCACCAGCATTTCCCAGCTCTGGGGCCTCCATCAAATCACAGAACCTTTTAAAAATGTCCTATAGTGAAGCAATTTCCTCTGGAATGAAACATTCCACCATGGAGGGACGTTCCTTTAGGGTCAGAAACTTCTAAAGGGGGGGCTCAGTTAGACACAGGAAGTAAACAACTAACAAGTCTCAGGAAGTCCTTGAAACTTACCTGAATCACAATGCTAAGCAGTAAGCACTGCTTCAAGAGTTAATTCTGACCAGTCGATGTCCACCTATGTGCTGACATCCATGGATGCAGCTTTTCTGAGTCATCAGCCATGCTGGGAGGAATGGAGCTCTTTGGCAATGTGGCTTTGAGTTGTCCGTGATGCTGTTAAGTAACCCTTCACTCATACTCCAAAGTAGCCATAAGAAATGCACTGGTTCACCAAGTTGGACTTTGTTAGATTTATTTCTTTGGTGTGTTGTTGGTGCCCTATCTGGGCTCAGTGGTTGTTTCTTCATTATTTACCCAGGAAAAGTCTCATAAAATAGGTCCAAATGTCTTAATCCACAAAAGAGAGCCAATAGGGCATATCATATAGTGTTGGGAAGACTAAATGATGTAAAGATCTGAATTTGTAAAAATACATGGTGGGTGAATTGTTACAATGTATCTGTTTTTGTTGTTTGTTTCTTTCTGTAAATGGTATCATAAGGCTGTGAGGATGGCACTATTAGGGAATGGAACTTGATGCCAAACCTAACGGCCTAAGTTCAATCCCAGGAACCCACATGGTGGAAGGAGAGAACCAACTCCTGAAAGTTGTTCGCTTACCCCTCTGTATAGCATTTCCTTGTCAAGAAAATAAATACATGTAAAAAAAAAAATCACATTACATCTCTTCTATCTATATTTGAGGATGTCATAGGCTGCATCCTAATGAAAGCAACTTATGACAGGCTATCAAAATAGCTAGGCTACTAAACCACTACAATATTTTGATAATTTTCAGTTTTACAAATACCCATTCATTGGTATTTCTGGATTCTGAGAGACTGGATAATATAGCTTTGACTTGTTATTTTTTTTAGAAATCTGTAAAAATATTTACCACACTGGGATATGTACAACAGTGAATCTGTATTACTTACCTTTTGTCTTCTGTTATTTTCATGGCTAAGAATGTTAAAGTTGTTATACAATTCATAGATTTTCTTTCAAATGCAATTTTTTTAGGACTGACATCATTGTTATGTGACTAGTCTCAGTGTTTAATTAAAATGGGAGCTTAAAGTTACAGAGTTTACAATTATAACTTGTCTTTATGCTATGAGAAGTTACATGATGCGTACTTTTTTTTTTTCGAGACAAGGTTTCTCTGTGTAGTTTTGGTGCCTGTCCTGGATCTCGCTCTATTGTCCAGGCTGGCCTTGAACTCATAGAGATCCGCCTGCCTCTGCCTCCCGAGTACTAGGATCAAAGGTGTGTACCACACTGCCCAGCTGTCTGAAATTCTAAAGAACATTCACATAGCAGTTTATAAATAGTTTGCTGAGGTCCTTTAATCTGTTATTTGGATCCTGACTGTAGCCTGCAGGCTCCTTAAGCAGTGAGTTGAGGGTTTACCATGAAGGGATTTTGTTACCCCAGCCCTTTCTCTTTGTTCTTTGCTTCCCAGCTGTGGAAGAGAGGAGCTTCTTTGCCATGTATTACAGCCAGGACACTGCCTCAGCACAGGGCTGAATATAAGGAGCTGAGCATAAACTGCAGCTTTAAAAATTTCAACAAGAATAAATCTTTTTTTCTTCCTTGTGTTAGCTCGCTTTCTTTTTATAAATTATCTCCTATATAATGTTATAACAGAAACACAGTCATGTTAAGAGAAAAAATAAGGCAGTTATAAAAATATAAATATTAAATATTTATTAAATTTTAATTTATTAGTCTAAAAATGTAATATTGCCACCCAGCTAAGGAAATAAAATTAATCCTATGTCAAATGTTCTCCCTCATTAAATTGATTTCAGTGCAGGGACATTTTATACATATGAGTGATCTGAAAGAATGGGCTGACCACATACCCAAACTTTCACAGCCGTGAAGAGAGAAACACACATGCAGGTTTCCAGGGCAATGCCTAATCACTTCTTCGGTAAAGAATAAGTGAATTTAGTTTGGTTGGTCTCAGATAATGACTGGCAGTAAAACACCAAACACCACACCAACACATTATTTTCAGCATGAACAAAGCACTCTAGTTGGCATGTTTCATTTTTTATTGACTGGGACACAATAAAAATTACATACACCCGAACTTCCTGTGATCCCTTATGAGTCTTTAAAGTTGTTTCTCTAATACAATTCCAGCTTCAAAGCCACAGAATAAACTGAACTTTTAGAGGACAATTAAAAAATAAAAATACATCAAAGATAAATCATGATAGTGAGGATATTGAGATGGCTTACAACTGGTATTTACACATTCCAGTTATAACAACATGTAGACCTTTACAAGAAGCTAGTAACAAAGGCGTTCTGAGGTAATGTTAGTTTTCATACAGTTAATGGCCAGATTAACAATGTCTCAAGTCCTAAATTCTTAAAAAGTTTTTCCAGAGTCCACAAAGCAAGCAGAATATTGTAAAATATTCTTGGTTGCGTAAATCTTTAAAAATAAATTTGAGATTCTTCAGTATGCCTTACATAGACTCCTTTCATTGAAAACTGCCGAGGTTTCCAGAGACTATCTTTTCAAGACTTCACAGCTTGGATCTGATCTATAACAAACAGACAAAACCATCATCAGCCTGACAAGGGAAACAGCAGCAACACTATTCTCTACGTCAACTCAAGGCAAACCTATATAACATGGGGGGGGGGGGGAGACGGGGACACCCCATCTGCATATCTACTGTGTTAATTTCTATGTAAGCTGTAAGTAGGTAAAGAATTAACTAGCTCTACAGGCTTATTAGAAAGACACGTAGCAGTTCCTTGGGTCATTGCTCCTTTTTGGAGCTACTACTTACAGTTAATTCCTTTCTAGGTAACTACTTACAACTCACTAACACACATTCTTATCAGACTTCAGCTCTCACACTCTTCATTCAGCTACTCCTTTGCAACCTTTATGGCCCTAATACTTCTATCTCAGTTAACGCCATCATTATCTGTATTGTATGACGATGTCAATGTCACTCAGCGCTCACAAAGGTAGGATGTAGGCTTTCTTCTTCTAGATTTTGTTTACCCTAAAGGTAATAATCTCAACCAAGCCCCCCATCTATTTGGTTTCTCCTCCTCCTCCCTTCTTTTTTTTTTTTTTTTTTTAGCATATTTAACACTAACTCAACTCAAATACTCTCACACATGCCACACATTACATAACCCATCATTTCACCTTCTTTTTAAACAATTATTTATGTGTATGGGTGTTTTTCCTACATAAATGTCTGTGTACCATGTGCATGCCTGGTGCCCACAGAAGCTAGTAATGTTGGGTACCACAGAACAGGAGTCATGGATGGTTGTGAGCCCCCATGAGGATGCTGGGAATTTAGCTGAGGTCCTCTGGAAGAACAGCCTTACCATTGAGCAATCTCGATAGTCCCTGTTTACACCTTCTTGAGGAACTTTTTTCTAAACATCATGATGACTGTCCAACCCAGAGAGCCCTTTTCTCTGCTTGCCAACTATTCTTGAGATCCCTTTCATTATCAGTCTAGGACTTTCGTTAATTTGTTCCTCCATTCCTGTGCTAGTTTTCCTAGGTCTATCTAGCCATCCTTCCTTTCTTCCCCTTCTGTCCTTATTTTGATAGTGTAAGCTGCACATGTACACATTCATGTGGCTGTGTGTGTTGGTCCATGTGTGGAGGTCAGAGGTCAACTCTGGTTGGTGTTGGTCCTTGTTTTCCACCTTAAGACAGGGTCTTTGCTGTTTGCAGTTGTGTACACCAGGCTGGCTGACCCACAAGCATCTGTGGATGCTCCATCTCTGCCTGCCATCTTGCCATAGGCTCACTGGATCACAGATCAGTGCTCCCGGCTTTCAGTAAGTATTGGGGATTTAAACCCACTCAGGCTCATGCCTGCACAATGGGCACTTTACCAGTACACAGTCCCGGGAGATGAGCCCCTGCATTTTGTCTTTTTCTTTTCTTGGTTTACTCTCTTCTTCTTGAGCTAATACAGCTGAATATGTCTTTATTTACTGTCACATTTGGTTCTGCCTTGAGTATGGGATTCCAGGATATTCTCTATGATCTCTTCCAGGCCGTGACCATTACATGTAGCTCCCAAGTTGCGGGTGTTGGGAAGTTTAACAATTTCCCTCCTTATGTGAAACCTATTTCCACCTCAGGGAGAGTGCACAAGTTTCCATTGTCTTAGGGTTGAACCCTACTAATGATGTGCCTTGGGTAGGAATATTTACTTCCCCAGTACTGGGCTCTCAAGGTTCAGTTCTAGCTAATACTCTTTGATGACATACTATTCCTCCCTATTTCCCTGGTTCTCTTTTTAAACTGTTTCTTGTTTGGATACAGGATCTTCTCAATAAGACCTCTTTGGTTGTTTGGGGTTGTTGTTTTTCTTTTTTTTCTTTTTTTGTTTTGAGATAGGGTTTATCTGTGTAGCCCAGGCTGTCCTGGAACTTGCTCTGTAGACCAGGCTGGACTCAAATGCATAGATCCTCTCCAGGGCTAGGTGTGCACTACCACCGCTGATGTCTGCCTACTTCTTAGTCTCATTCCTCAGATGACCCTCTCTTCATTGTGCCTACTTCTACTGTTTCCTGGCAGAGTAGGAGATAGAAGAGAATCACAATATTTTCCAAGAAAACTTGCAGCCTCTCCTTGCTTTCAGTTTACTATTACAACATACAGTGTGTCTGGTATTTTTCAGTCTACAGATAATGTCTGAATATTTGCAGAGGATAATACTTGAAACTCATTGTTTCTTGTATTTGTTGGGTGGCGGGAGGAAGTCATATTTTCTCTTTTCAGCTCCAGATCAGATCTATCTTTTATTTCCAACTACAAGCATATTCTTAACCCTTGAGAAGATCTTCAAAGTGAATTAGGGTGTGTACTATCATTTCATAGTGCCCACTTAGGATTCAGCTTTTTGGGGCCTGTTAAGCCAACCAACAACCATCAGATCTCCAGCTTTCCAAACAAGATTGCCATTTTCACCACATCCATTCTTTATATACACGGAGTTAACATCTTTTTAAAACACTGCCTTTATCATTAGTGATACCTGATATATGTTCAATCCTCTATTTTCATTAGAATACTCATAGTGCAACATGTACAATAGAGATTAAAATCTAGAAGTGGGCTAGGGTGGTAGAACAGAAATATACTTACTTGTCTATGTTTGCTTAACACATGTGCTTATTAACACATAGGATTACTCTTGGTACTCAAAACAAAACAACATTATGGTTTGAAATCGGGAGGCATTACTGAATTTCCACTTTGCATGTAATATGATAACACAAGTCTTATTATTTTAGAAAAACTTAAAAATATCTCACTTGAACCCTGGGTAGGTAAAATATACCTGTAGTCTCATTGCTGGGAAATTCAGATAGAGAGTTCCAGGTCAGCCAGTGCTACATAATAGCGATACCCTGCCTCAGAACAAACCTACCCTTCCCCACAAAAATCTCACTTGAATGTTTCAGAACTAGAACTTTTATACTTATTATTACACATAAAAATTACTGCATCTTTCAAAAGAGAATATAATCATATGCAACATTTAATATTTCATGAAAATGTCCAACATCAAGCTTAAAGAAATAAGATTAAATTAGTACAAAATGAGCCTTGTTTAACAGGCTAGAAAACTTCAGGATTCTGAAAGTAAAATGAACTTCAGTTCAAAGGTCTTTTATAGCTAGAGTTTTCTATGTGTATGTAGCGAGTGAGTGAAATTACAAGCAGGTTAGTCTCTTTTATTTACTATTACTTATTTTGAAGATAGGTGTTTATCTCTTTTCATATTCAAACAGATAACTGAGAACCATAAAATGTATACTATTACTATTCTACAGGAAAATACAAATGAATGATCATCTAGTCAAACACAAACTAACAAACTCTTTATAAAAAAAAACAAAAACAAACCCTATATGATTTCTGCTTCTTTTAAATAAGATGTCTAGGTAGGAGAGTAAGTTTGACATGTATTGAAAGCTTTCCTATGCATCCTATTTTAACATATACACACTATTTTATGAAATTTAAGATGTGAATATTACAGATGTGAAAGTTATTTCATAAGATGATACAAGAGGTCTGTTAGTGTGAAGAGAGGTTACTAGTAACTAGAATAGATGTGTTGTTGACTCAAAAGGCAGCTCCTTTGCTGCTCTGCCTGCTGCACAGAGCAGGCAAGGATGCTATCACTTACCTTGCAGAGGCTGCTGCAACACAAGGACACAGAATCACTTCTAACAATAGTCTGTTCTCACAAAGACTTAGGACGGAAGATAACAGATCAGAATAGAAAGAAAAACAATTGGGTCTAACAAGAGTTGAACACTGGTACTGTAAAATTGGGTCATTACTGACACCTAGTGGCTATTAGTACAGATTAAAAATAAAACTAACTATAAATGGAGTTGGGGAAGAAAGGAGCGATAGAAACCCAAACCTAGGAGCTCTAGCATCTTCTTTTCAGTGCTGTGCTCAGAACCCCTGCACTAAGAGTGTTGGCAGGGCTTCCACGGCCCACCACATCTGCACTGAGAGCACTGTCAGCATCAGCAAAGGACGAAGCCAGGGAAGAAAATACACCTCTCTGTCTTCCCTGGGGTCCTACTCTGTAACCTATCAGTTTCCTCTGGAAAGCCATCCCATAACCCTGAACACTTCTTACAATAATTTGAAAGATGAACTTGGTGAGTTCAAAGAAAAAAATTTCCTTTAGTAATTTTGAGAACCATAAGAGATGTTTGCTTTACTTATTTATGAAATATGACTAGAATGTTCTTTGCAATTTAATAGTAAGTGTTTTGACAGAATAAATACAAGCTAGAAAGGAAAAGTCTGTGCCAGGTGGTGGTGGAACCTTTAATCCCAGCACTGGAGAGGCAGAGGCAGGTGGACCTTTGACTTTTGAGGCTGACCTGGTCTACAGAGCGAGTTCCAGGACAGTCAGGGCTACACAAAGAAACCCTGTCTCAAAAAAAACAAAAAGGAAAAAACAAAAACAAAAACAAAAACAAATTTAAAATCTGTGGAATTCACTAGAAGAGAAGATTTTACATATCTTTGTAAAATGTGCTCTTAGCATGTGTAGGCAGGTTACTCTCCCATCTAATACATCAGGTTATAATTCTGCCATGGTTTCCAAAACATGGAAGAAGAAAAATGAAAAACTATCCCACACATATCTAATATTAAAAGGCTAATGTAGAGTAAATAGTATTTATAATTGTAGTTAGGATTTCTATCTTCTTTTACCCTATCCAGAGTAGAGAGAGTCCCAGTAAGAACTAATAGTCAGAAAGTCTGCTTAAATTGAAAATTTTTGATTTGGCCATAAGGACTCTACAGAAAGGACATGCACCTATCTATTGCTTTTCATGCTTCAAGCTGTTCTTATAATTTGACCCTAGGGAAAACTATATCTTAATTTATTCCCTAATATAGTAGTGCTATACCAATCTATTACAGCTATTTTGATTTAAAAAACTGAATGGAAAATAAACAAGATATCAATAGATTAATAGTACTTATAATAGTGATATGAGTGTTAAATTTGTGCATCTATATCATGTATAAATGAAGTTATATATGGAGTGCTATACAGAATGATTGAGAAAAAGATAGTTGTCATTTGGTCCTTTTATTAACAGTAAGGCCTAACTAACATCTGTCCCAAACTTCATATGTGTTTTCAGCTACTAGAGTTAATGAAAATCTGGGTCCATATATTCAAACCATTTTCTAGATCATATATATATGTGTGTGTGTGTGTGTGTGTGTGTGTGTGTGTGTGTGTGTGTGTGTATACACATATATACATATATATTCTATATATATACATAGAAACACTTTAATTAAATTTGCCAGAAAAATATGCTGTGGATATCGCTCTGTGTAAATAAAGTTCTGATTGGCCAGTGGCCAGGCAGGAAGTATAGGCGGGACAAGAGAGAAGAGAATTCTGGGAAGTAGAAGGCTGGGTGGGAAGAGACACTGCCAGCTGCCGCCATGAAAAGCAACATGTAAAGACACTGGTAAGCCACAAGCCATGTGGCAAAGTATAGACTAATAGAAATGGGCTAAATACAAGAGTAAGAGCTAGACAATGGTAGGCCTGAGCTAATGGCCAAGCAGTTTAAATAATATAAGTGTCTGTATGATTATTTTATACGTGGGTTGTGGGACTGCGGGGGCTTGGTGGAACCTGGAGAGAAGCTTTCCAACTACAAAAATATAATAACGGAAATGCAGCAAAGTACCAGATACTTACTGTACTGCTTTTTCTGACAGCAGAAATGAAAACAAGAAGGAGGCATTGATGTAATAAAATTAAAATCAAAAATGAAATGAATGAATGAAAAGAGCAGGCTAGAGCAGCCCAGCAGCTGCGATGTACCTTGGAGCCAGTCCACACCTTCTTGGAGTCCTTCTCCTCTGATGGCGTCACTAGCACTGCAATAAAGCCACACACATCATCCACTTACGGCATCAGATAACTTTAGAGGGAAATAACAACACTTGCAATCCTGTAAACAAATATACACTAGTAACACACATTTCTGCAAAACTGATGAAGTATTGAAATAGAACATAAATAGAAACTTAGAGTCTAAGGATTGGGAAAAAACACATGGGATAAATTTTGAGAATAAGTAGTGATGTTCAGAACACATAAACATCAGGTTATTTTTCTCACTGTCAAAAAAATTTCTAGAGTTCACTGTCCTACTCTATCCAGTGATCGACACACTTACTCACTCTCTACCCCACTCTATCCAGTGATCAACACACTTACTCACTGTCCACCTCACTCTACACAGTGACTGACACACTTACTCACTGTCCACCTCACTCTACACAGTGATTGACACACTTACTCACTGTCCACCTCACTCTACACAGTGACTGACACACTTACTCACTGTCCACCCCACTCTACACAGTGACTGACACACTTACTCACTGTCCACCTCACTCTACAGTGACTGACACACTTACTCACTGTCTACCCCACTCTACACAGTGACTGACACACTTACTCACTGTCCACCTCACTCTACCCAGTGATTGACACACTTACTCACTGTCTACCTCACTCTACACAGTGACTGACACACTTACTCGCTGTCCACCCCACTCTACACAGTGACTGACACACTTACTCACTGTCCACCTCACTCTACAGTGACTGACACACTTACTCACTGTCCACCTCACTCTACAGTGACTGACACACTTACTCACTGTCCACCCCACTCTACACAGTGACTGACACACTTACTCACTATCCACCCCACTCTACACAGTGACTGACACACTTACTCACTGTCCACCTCACTCTACACAGTGACCAACACACTTACTCACTATCCACCTCACTCTACACAGTGACCGACACACTTACTCACTGTCCACCCCACTCTACACAGTGACCAACACACTTACTCACTGTCCACCTCACTCTACACAGTGATTGACACACTTACTCACTGTCCACCCCACTCTACACAGTGACCAACACACTTACTCACTGTCCACCTCACTCTACACAGTGACTGACACACTTACTCACTGTCCACCCCACTCTACACAGTGACTGACACACTTACTCACTGTCCACCCCACTCTACACAGTGACTGACACACTTACTCACTGTCCACCCCACTCTACACAGTGACTGACACACTTACTCATTGTCCACCTCACTCTACACAGTGACTGACACACTTACTCACTGTCCACCCCACTCTAGACAGTGATTGACACACTTACTCACTGTCCACCTCACTCTACACAGTGACTGACACACTTACTCACTGTCCACTTCACTCTACACAGTGACTGACACACTTACTCACTGTCCAGCCCACTCTACACAGTGCTCCAATAGAAGTGTTGGACTTAGGTCACAGTATAGTCACAGAATCAATTGACTTCATTGAAATGTAATTTGTTATCTATAGAGTAAAAACCCATAATTATAATATGGGTTCTGTTGTCGTTTTGTTTTATTTTTGAGGCAGGATCTCATACAATTTAAGCTGGCTCAAACTTGCTGTGTTGATTGAACCTTAGCCTCCACCCTGCAAATACAGGACATAGTTAGGAGCCACCATGAGGAGCTCATAAACTTTTTTTTTTTTTTTTTGAGATAATGCTTCTCTGTGTAGCCCTGGCTGTCCTAGAAATCACTCTGTAGACCTGGCTGTCCTCAAACTCAAGAGATTTGCCTGTCTCTGCCTCTCGAGTGCTGGATTGAAGGCACACGTCACCACTCCCTGGCTGGTCATAAACTTTTATTAGATGAAAACAAATCTCCATTAATCTCAGTTGTACTTTTATATTTATTACTGCAGGAACCTTTGGCATCTGCAACTGAAGGAATATTACCACTGACCTAACAGGATTTTTTGTTTTTTTGTTTTTCGAGACAGGGTTTCTCTGTGTAGCTTTGCGACTTTCCTGGATCTCACTCTGTAGCCAGACTGGCCTCAAACTCACAAAGATCCACCTGCCTCTGCCTCCCGAGTGCTGGGATTAAAGGCGTGCACCACCAACGCCCAGCAAGAGTTATTTCTTATAATACTTACATATCTGTATGTAAAAGAAAAGTGCTTCCATTGTCTTCCATACTTAACCCCCTAATGGGATATTTCATCTATAATTATTTAAGGTATATAAAACTAAAATAGTAAAAGTTCAAATAATCCTTTTGAGAGATATAGACCAATGTTATGTGTTACAGATCTAGTAGCTCATTTAAAATCTATGATCACATTAATAATTAAAATTTCTGAATAACTAGAGATTATTTTATAGCATTCACTTAGTGGGGAAGCATACCTAAAGCATAGCAGAGAACATAAGGAATTAATCAGGTTCTAACTAAAGAAATTACTGCTAAGGAATTACTTGTTAAATTGAGATTACATGGTAGTGAAGAATTTTTCAAGTTAAGAAGACAGAAACAAACAGTATGAGGTAAACAATTATTCAAAGCACATTCTTGATTGCATACCATAACAGCAAGGCACCAGTAACTAAAATACTTTTATCAAAACTCCAAGCTATTGATTTTGGCACATACAGCTCTAGACAAGAATACAGGGAAGAACTCCTTGTCCACTGGTGGAAGTGTCACCAAGTGACTAAAACCCTCCATAGTCTCCGAACAAGCTCCGCCTTTTCTTTGACATAAACTAGAACTCAGAACTAGAGCGAAAACTGGGCTCTCGACACACGCACTAGAGTGCTTTGCATTCTATGGCCTCGAGTGACTTCTCAGTGGCCACACCTCCCACGGTTTCTCGACTGCTCTGGTGCAGCCAGACTGCCCTCAGTTCCTGAACAGACCAGTATACTCTCAGCCAGGCCCTTTTCTTCCTGGTCTCTGACTGGGGAGCTGGTCTCCAACCAGGCCTTCACAGGAAATGCTCCTGACTGAAATCAGGCTAAAGACAACAAGTCAGCTCATGCTTTCTCTTATGCTGTTGACCTTTCCCCATCCAGTCATCTGATGTTTGTATAATTATTTCCTTATTATCTGTCTATATCAGAATTCAATATGCAAATCAAAATAGACCATGAAGGAACTAAGTCAAAAACATGTTAATGCAATGAGGCCTTTGACTCTATGGTTAGTAAAAATGGGAAAAATAAAGGGCCCAAATTCTTCTTTAGTTTCCCAGACTGTACCAATATACTTGCATCTAAGGTCAGAGACAGGTAACACCTTATCTCTGTGTCACTAAGGACTACTACCCATATAGCTAAAGCTAGAAAAGAAGGATAAACATATTTTCAATCTTGTGTGTGCTTTAAAAATATCACAAAACGCAGAACAAATCTTATAAATGAAATGCTAATTTGAATTAGCAAGATGAAGTCCAGTTTGAATTAAAGGAAGTAAAGTTATAGATAGGTTTAAAAAATCTTTGGCATTTTTCTGTGTTATACGGAGAACACAGAATCTGGGAATAGAATATCCTCACAGAATCTTCATTTCACTTTTCACACAGAGATATTTTGAGATGTCATAACTGAATAAATAAATCTGTTTAAATTTAACTGTTAGTTATTTTAGGTAGAAGGGGTAATTCACTCATTCTACTGACATTTCTTGGATATTGTGCCTCCCGTCAAAGCATCACAATACTCTGCACAATGCAAACATTAGTATTCACTTTAATTTATGTTGTCTTTGGAGTCCAGTGGTTTGTGATAGCAAAGGTTCTATCTCAAAATTTGCCTCGGTCTAAAATCACTCTCTCCTTTAACTATCACACATTACTGGACCTCAGATTCAAATTGAACAACCATAGAGTGGCACTGCCCCCCATCCCACCCCTACTCAAAAGCAAGCAAGGTTTCATTATTTCCTTCCTTGGTAGAGGGGTGCTGGGTCTCATAGAATCCTGAGGTGTCTCTTGGGTTTACTTAAGCGCTACTCTGTTCAGCACCAAGGTTAGCTCTTAAAGAGCGGTTCTTTTTAAAGGTGGTTTTTGTTTTGTTTTGTTTTGTTTTTTTAATTAATTCTTTGAAATTTCATACACTCTATTTTGAGCACATTCATTCTCACTTCCCTACCCATCCAACTTGGAGTCTCTCTTTTTGAAAACCCAGCCAGTCCAGTTTGTGTTACCCCCAAACAGTTTTAGGTGTGGTGTCTCCCCTGGTGTGTGGTTGACCTATCAGGGGTCACACCCTTAAAGAAAACTAACTCTTCCTCTCAAGAAACTTTCAAAATGCTGCTAGGAGTGGAATTCCCATCCCACACTCCATGTTGGGACTCCTAGGCTCCCCTTTCTTGCTTTACATGCTAGGTCCCTTCTACAGTCAGTAGACTTCTCTGCTTGTGTCCAACCTTCCTTTAGTTATTCTTGTGAAAAGTGGAGAGACTACAGAAGGACATCCTGGGGCATGGGCAGTGGGTGAGTAGGTAGGAAAAGAGGGTCTCAGGAAGGTAGCACAAAGGAGTTAATTAAGAAGATGTTTCCGTCAGGCGGTGGTGGCGCATTCCTTTAATCCCAGCACTCGAGGGACAGAGAAAGGCGGATCTTTGTGAGTTGGAGGCCAGCCTGGTCTACAGAGTGAGATCCAGGACAGGCTCCAAAGCTACACAGAGAAACCCTGTCTCAAAAAACCAAAAAAAAAAAAAAAGAAAAGAAAAAGAAAATGTTTCCTAAATAAATAATGCATAGCAATTTCAGACACTGTTGACTAGTATGTCCATATACAACCATTATCTCTACTTCCTCATTTGAACAAATATTTAAAGTATGTGTACCATGTACCAGTCACAGAAGTGGAAAAGAAAAATACGGCAGCAACCAAACCCGGCAAAGATCCCAACTCTTGGAAGACAAACTACCACCAAAATAAAAAAGCAAAAGAAAGGCCACATGTACTGGTGAAACACAGCAGAAATCCAGGTACGTTACTTGGGAGAATGACTCAGACAAGGTGATACCAGAGTGCAAAAATCCCAAGAAAAGACTGGGCTTGTCTGATCTCAGGTGAAAAGGGAAGTCACTGTGGTTAAAGACAGGAGAGCAAGTGGATAATTTACGTTTTTGATTATAAGGAGGTTTTTTTTTTTTTTTTTTTTTTTTAAATATACCTTTTCTAGCGCCAAAGGATTTGAAAAGCTAATAGCAATATATTCATGAGTACCTGGAATGTCACAATTCTGTGAAATAAATACTCTGCTTGCACTCTACCATGTCTGCCATTTATAAAATGATGTAAAAACCAAAACGAAAGCCTAAACAGAACCCTCCATTTCACAGGCTTTTCAGAGAGACAAAATGAGAACTATTTTTTCTTACCAAATATGCCAGGGCTTATCTTTGATGTTCTCCAAGCACAGCAACTGAGACACTTTCACAGATGTCACAGCGTCTCTGAGATCCATTTTGTTTGCGAAGAACAAGATTGGAATCCGGCGGTGCTTAATATCTGCGAAGGAAAGACACCATCACTACACCTGTTTGGATCACTTTGCCCTGAGCCCCGAAAACTGAAATAAGATGAACTTTCCCGTTGCTTCTTTCAGTATTATCCATACACAAGCACTTAAAGACGCACAGTTAACATTCACCTAAACAGAGAGATCACAACTACTTGGTAAGACATGTGCCCTCTGAAAATCAGAGAAGGGGAATCTAGCAGTTAGAGAAGCAGCTATGCACAAAGGCAGATATTTCTGTTGTTTTCAGTTGTCAACATAAGGGAGACAGACCTCAAACAGGAAGAGGAGGAAATGGATTCTGCTTTTTTTCTTTTCTTTTTTCTTTTTGGTTTATCGAGACAGGGTTTCTCTGTGTAGTTTTGGTGCTCATCCTGGATCTCACTCTGTAGATCAGGCTGGCCTCGAACTCACAGAGATCCACCCTCTTGGGTGCTGGGATTAAAGGCGTGCGCCACCACCGCCCAGCTGATTTATTTTTAAACCACACACTGCATCATGAACAAGGGAGATATTTTTTAATAAGTTATTTTTTCCATTTACAATTTTGAAAGCATTTTCCAAAGGTTTTGTGTATTGTTTTTATATTTATTTATTTACCTATGTGTGCACATGTGTGCACATGTGTGTGCGTGCACGCTGGCACACATGGTACAGGTGTGCCATAGCATGCATGTGGAAGTCACAGGAAAAGTAATGGGAAGGACTCAGCTCTCTCCCTCTCTCTACTACGTGAGTCTGTGAGATCAAACTCAGAATGGATCCCAGGTTTGGCAGCAAGTGCCCTTAGCTGCTGAGTGAAACCAAGTCCAAATGTATTAAAGAGCTTAGAATTCAGAAGGAGAACCTCCTTCCCACCTTTGTCCTGTGCTGTTGAATTGCCCTCCAGAGTAAAGACAACACACAGCAGCACCTCCACATCTAGTAGAAACACTGTATTTCCAGTCATAATTATTATATCTAATTCTCCATAACAGGCTCACCAGTTTCATTACTGTACATATTTGTCTTTTCACTTAATTCCCTATCTTGACTGTTACCTAAGTAATACTTAAAAATAAAAATGATGAGTGGTTCATAACTGCTTGTACATCCAATTCTAGGGGATCTGATGCGCTCTACTGACCTTTGTGTGTGGTGATATAGTGTGTACCCTAATAAAATTTGCCTGAAGATCAGAGAACAGAACAAGCCACTAGATTAAACACAGAGGCCAGGCAGTGGTGGCACACACCTTTATTCTCTGTACTTGGGAAGCACACGCCTTTAATACCAATACTGTGGGAAGCACACACACCTTTAGTCCCAGCACTAAGAAGGAAGTGATATGGCTGGGTGGAGAAAGGCATATAAGGCGTGAGGAGACAGGAACTGAAGGCTTTTTCGGCGGAAGCTTTTTAGCTGAAGCTGTTTTGGCTAAGGCCTTTCAGCTAGAGAATTTTTCGGCTGGAGGCTTTTCAGCTGGACCCCATAAGGCTGAGGAAGCCTTTCAGTTGAGGACTGAGAGGCTTTCAGTCAGAATTTGAGGAGTTGGTGAGGTGAGACGTGGCTTGTTCTTTTGTCTCTCTGATCTTTCAGCATTTACCCCAATATTTGAGTCTGGGATTTTTATTAATGTTGGAGCCTATTAGGTTTCCTAGTGGCTGTACCCAGCAGGACTGCATAAGAGTTTGACTGGATCACAGGCCAGAGTACCAGGTGTTTGTAAGGGTCTAACTAACAAGGGGGAGGTCTTTTGCTCCACCCCTTGGCATTGTTATAAACAGACCTTTGGAATAAAGTTCTGGCCGGTAGATAAAGATCCAGGCCTACCAGAGTTTATCCTATATTTTCTCTCTGTTCTCTTCCTCACTATTTCTAACTAAGTCTCTTATCCTTCAATCCCCAAGAGTTCCTGGGGTAAATAAATGTGGGGGCTGGTCTCCTACGAGTTACATTTGTGGGCTCCTGCATACCCATAGTACACATAAATATACTCAGGCACACACACATACACTTAAAATACATACTCAAATAAAGGATAAATAAAACCACAATCTAGTTCCTCTTCCTTCTACTTGAAGTTTTCCTAACACTGGGAGCAAAACAAGCAGCAGCATGGCCTCTTGTTAGCTGCTCCCTTCTCCGGAGACTCCCATAAAAATAAGGTAACCAAGGTACCCGATGTCCTACTGCACAGAATGCCACGGTCTCCCTCATCCTTTCTCTCTGAATGTTCTTCTCTTATTACGGCATATTATTTATATATTTAGGAAAGCAACGAATTTTTAGTGTTAAAGAAGTAAATGCCAGTAGCCTTCCCCCCCCAAAAAAAAAAATCCAAAGAAAACACCATATAAAGCTTTGAAATTAAAAAAAGGCGAAGTTTTTTTATAAATTTTGTGTAATCAATAAGCTTTAAGATTTACACATTTAAATAGAAAATAATTCTATCTCATAAACAACTTATTCACAAACAAACCAACACATATAAGATGGAAGGCAAAGCACAGACGTCATAGAAGAGATTACACAAGTACCTGGGTGACTTAGAAGGGTGTCAAGTTCTTCTTTGGCTACAACCATTCTTAATTTATCACTACTATCAATGACAAAAATAATAGCTTGTCCATCTCTGTATAATACAAAGAAATAGAATAATAACATTATTTTACCACCATATGCAATCTTAAGTGGGTATAAAACATCTGGATCCTAGTAAGTTGACAGTGTTTTATCTTAAGTATTTACTGAACATTATGTCTGTATACTCTGAAAAATATCTTGTTTGGAAATATTTATAAAAACAAGTAATCAGCTCTTAAATAATCTTGTTAGTTTAACTAAATGTGGTCAGTAATATTTCTGATCTATGAGCTAAGCATCATATCAGTCCTTGAAGAAATAACTTGAATAAGGAATAATTTCTCCACTGACGGCAGCTGTGGTATCTGATTATACAGATGTGAGTAGACTAAGTATTGCACAAGCACTGGTAACCCAGCCGGCTTCTAACCCAGCCTGGCCTTAAATTGTGATTCTTCATCCTTAGCATTACAAGTACCAGGATAGCAGGTACGTGTCACTCTGCATAGCCTGATAGCTGGCTCTTAAAGTGTAGCTACATTAACCACAGACAGAAATGGACACCAAAAACAGAGAAGAGAACAAAGGTTCAGTGTCATGAATTATATGAAGTTACATTATTACAGCAGAAACCATATAATCACTTGGACTATTAATCAGTATTTGACATTAAAATGTAGCCATGTAGTTAAGTAATATTCATGAAAGTACTTACTTATAATAGTGTTCCCAGAGATTCCTGTATCTTCCTTGCCCTGACATGTCAAATACTGTAAAAGACAAACTATAAACAGACAAACAGCAAGGCATTACTGTATTTTAAACAACTAAGTGAAATAGTCATCTTTTAATATCTTAAGTTGTTTTCTATGAGATAAATCAGCATAGCTACAGGACAATAAATGTGATCAACATTCAGGAAAAAATTAAAAAATAAATTTATTAATCTAAATATGATTTTGCAATGTATAACCTAAAATGTTTCCTTTGCTAATGAGGTTTTCAAGAGCTGGTTTAAGCTTTTTGTTTTGTTTTGTTTTTAAATATTTTATTTATTTATTTATTTATTTGTTTGTTTTTTTGTTTATTATATACACAGAAGAGGGCACCAGACCTCATTACAGCTGGTTGTGAGCAACCATGTGGGTGCTGGGAATTGAACTTAGGACCTCTGGAAGAGCAGTCAGTGCTCTTAACCTCTGAGCCATCTCTCCAGCCCCCAGGTCTAAGCTTTAAGTGTGAGAATAAACTAAAGGTAGTGATAGAAAAAGGCCAAAGCCCATGGGAATAGGGAATGACAACTGCATTCCAGGTAAGTATGGAAACACTCACAGCTTCGGAGTCACAGAGAGAAGGCGGTTACCTGGAGGATTTGAATTTCTCTATGCTGAATCCTATGGTTGGAACTATATCCTGAGTCTGAGCCTGGAAGAGAAAACATAAAATTAGACATTTGTAATTACAAAGATGGATTTTTTCCCTCAAGTCCCAGATTTTTCCCATTTCTAAAATATGCTACCAAGGAGATAACAAAGTTAAATATTATAATTTTTCTAACAGGGTCACTATGTGTAAATTCACTTATAAAATGCAAGACTTACTTGCCAATTATGAATTGGTATAACATGTATGTTTGAATTCACGTTGTTTTTGTTTTATTAAACAAGGTAGGCAGGTTTTCATAAGTGGTTTAAAAAGCCATTCTGAGTTCCTGTGTTGAATTTCTTAGTTACTCTACACATTATGATTACTAATCTATGTACATTCAGTTTATGTATGTTTGGGATTGTCTGACTTCATGTCTGCCTGGGCCCTGCTCTTGAGAAGCTCATCAGATAGAGAATGTAAGCAACCGTCAACATATGACCACACGGATGAGGAGAGCTAGGGAGCAAATAGTAGGTAGTGGAAGCCCCAGGGCAAGTTCTTGGCAAAGAATGTTCCAGTAAAGGGATTTAGTCAGTACAATGATCTCAGGTAGAGAAGGAACTTGCTACTCAGGAAGAATAGAAGGCATGCATGTCTAGAGCACACTGCTAAATGAAAGAGTGATGCACACAGAAGGAAGCCAGGTGGAATCCTGTGGCTCCGGCAGTAAGTTCTACAGGAAGAAGCCTGGAGAGCCCTGTATAACAGGGCCTCAAGAACAGCAGGACATACTCTTGACAGGTCACAGACATTCAAACCTACTGATAACTGAACACATTAAATGCCTCCTAGAATTTCCATCATCCAAACGGTTTATTCATTTAAACAAAACTGTATCCACTTCATGATCCAGATGCTGAGAAGTTGTTCTTGACTGCTCCTTTGTTACATGCCATGTATGAAACGACTCCTTCTCTAAGTTTTCCTGCCTCTGTGCCATTACCTTAGAATTCACCTTTCCATTTGTTGCTTTGAATTACAATAGCCTCCTAATTACTCCTAATTTGCTATGCCACCTGGCACAAGTTATTTAAGCCTAGGTTGGCTTAAATGTCAACTATATTATCATGCACATAAAGTTATTATGAGAATTAAATGAGCTAATAGGTACAAAATACTCAACATGGTGTCTATAAACATTCCACAAATGTTTGCTATTATTATAATTATACTCTCAGTTTGGTTAGTTTTATTCCTATGTTTTCCCATATTGGCCTTAAGAATAACTAAATAAAAACAAAAACCTCGTTACTTTTATGTGAGATTAAGAGTAGAAGAAGGGAAATTTTGCCTCACATTACCATGTTCACTTGGGTACTCTATTTCTGTAAAATTGAAATCCAAACGGGAGGGAAGCTGAAAGTGAACTGGAGCATGGGAACCTTAACAGTGACATGCTGCGACCAGAACTCTCCCGAGTCTGTTTACTCAGATTCCCTTACTCCCAGCCTTTGAGCTGCATAAATATTTCCTCCAAAGTACTGCTTTTTGTTTGCTAGAAAAATAAATTATTTTGTGGCACTTAGGGTCTTGCCTCATTACTCTGAGGTGCCTTGAACAACAAGCTTTGGAATAAAGTACTTCTTAATTTTGTTGTTTTTCCCATGGTCCTACCACTTAAAAAGTTTTTCTTTTTCATGAATCACATGATAAAGGTTAAATAAAAATTTAATGAAATCATAGAAAAATACACCAAATAGTAACAAATGTCTTCAATGAATTATCATTTGAACACTTAAGTTGCCTCTCCATAATTACATAGGTTCTCCACAAACTCCCCTTTAAAATTTAGCCTGAAGGGATAAAATCCCTCAACTTTTTCTTCTCCAAGGTTCTAATGGGAATAGTCCACAAAAGAAGCTCCAGATGTTAACAAGGATAGAGTAGATCCATATGGAACTCATTTTCCCCTACAGTAATAGAGAGTAAAGACTGGGCACAGCACACACTCGGGAAATGGATACAGTTCACGCACACGCTGGAGTCCATAGGCCAGCCACTCCAGCAGAATCTGTGAGCTTAGATTTCTGTGAGGGATAATGGCTGAAAACATAAGGTGGAGGGAAACTGAGGCAGAAACCTGAGTCAACCTCTGGCTTTCATGTGCATATGAATATATATACACATGCACATCTCTTTCTTTACACACATAACAAGCACACTCTCATTGCCATCTCCCAGCAGAGTCACCTCTAATATTAATTTCTCTCTGCTTTACCCAGGAACAAATACAACCAGTCACTGGACTGGAATGGCAACAAGAAAGGAAGAAGGGTAGCCTGGACCATTTGAGTCAGCAGTGATTAGACCAGTATCAACAGGATAAGAGCAGAATTTAAGAGAAACCTTAGTTTCATCAGCTGCTAAAAGTCCTATCTCCATGTAATCAACAAAATTCCCTGGCCAAAGATGATGATGATAATTATAATAATAACAGTAATAATAATAATAACAGCCATTAATCTATTCACCTAACCATCTAAAATATATTTAAGTGCTAATCTTTATTATTCAATGCTTGACAACTCAAGGGTACTTTGATGTTGAGAAGAAATATAATACACAAGGTATCAACTGAATATGTCGCACACTATCAAAAGAATATGCAAATTGCCTAGGAAATTTTCAAGATAAACTAGATGCTTTTCTCCCTCCAAACACAAAGGGGGATCTCACTATGCAGTCCTGGCTGACCTGGAGCACTCTATGTAGACAGACCAGATTGGCCTAGAACTCAGAGACTGGTATGGCTCTGCCTCCTCAGTGCTAGGATTAAAGGCATATACCACCATGCCTGGGCCAAAACTACATTAAAAGAGTGCATCGGTGAATACCCTCTCAGCTGAGGACATTTTATCATTTTAAAAACAACACTAGGATAAATTATTATTAAAAATAAGTTTGAGTGTAAAATCTAGTTATCTAAAAAATATATATTTTATTTATATATACAAGGAGACAACATGGAGCAGTCTTATAAGGCTTTTCCTAGCAGAACACTGTAGATCCTATGATTAATACAGTTAATTACCTACACCAGAGTAACAAAACTATGGAGCATCTATACTTCCAATTTAATAACACCTTTTGGCTCTTATTACTAGAGTTAAAGGGCAAGTGGGGGGAAGCAAAGCAAGTCTTCAGGTCAGATTTTCTGAATCAGGACAGTTATAAATCATATCAGGAATTATAAGCAACAAAGCCTACTTCTGACTTATGAATCATATGCAACATATGATTCATATTTTCAGCTTTATATATTTTCAGTAATAAAACAATATTTTCATAATATGTTGCTCAAAATCACTCACTATCTGTCGCTAATATGCACAGAACTGTCTAATTATCCAAACTTAGAAAAATGATGCATCTTTCCTTTTGTTTTGTTCTTCCTGTGAGGAAGAAATTTAAACAAAGTCAGTGCAACCTATAAATAAACTTAGTCAATTTGGGAAGCTCTTTAGAGAAATACAAAGGAAGATAAAGAGAATATTCCAGCTTAATAATCAAGACTTACCTGCACATGGCATAAATATGTGGCATACGCATCAAGCAACCCCTTAAGCAACAGTAAGATTAACAGGACTTTACAAGGTTATAGGAAGTTATAACTTCACAGTAATGCTGCACACAACTTTCACTAGCATCAGACAAAGTCAAGCTTTACAGAGATACTTACATTTGAAGGTTTAAGTTTGTTAATGATTGTCGTTTTGCCACTGTTATCCAGTCCAAGGCATAAAACATGAACCTCCTTCTTCTTCAGGCCAAGTAAACCTGAAAGTCTGTCCAGCAATCCCATAGTGTGATTTAAATATTTACAAAGCAACTGTGAGGGAAAAGAAATGATTATTTCAATGGTACCTTACATATGGAATATATTAGTATGTACATAAAAATATGTAAGGATAATGGCAGCACACAAACACACCGGTGTGGCTGAACTCCAGGTAAACAGAATAAGCCGATTATCAGAAAGGAGCCTTAACTGAAATGCAGACTGGCAGCTTATAAACCTTGACAGCAGGAATAACATCCCTGAGACAACCACATTATAATATATTGTAATATTGTAATATTCAAGAAGAAGCTTTTGTTAACTTCAGTATCATGTGGAGTCTGCAAATTGCAGTTTTCAAAGTTATTTATGAATGAGAGTCTGGTAAATACGGAACACTGCAGAGGCAATGAGACTCAGCTACAGTCTGAGGCTAACGCTCAACTAGTGGAAGACAAGAAAACCAGGAGCCCCAAGGTTTAGCGGTACCAGTTTAACCACTAGATAAATAGCTGAAATGAGACCAAGGGTATAGTTTGAAATAATATGCAATTATAAAAATGTCACTGCTTCTGTTTTCTGCAGGATTCCTATTTCCAATTTAGGTAAGGTTATCTATTAATAGAGACAGGTTATTTATCCCGATTTCACCTGTCTCTTACATATCTCTGTAATTCACCATTAACTCTTTAGGAATAATGGGTACACCCCTTCAATTTTGGTCAGTCTTACTAAATTCAGTGTTTTCTTTTTCTTTCCTTTTTATTGGTAATATTTGTTTTATTTCTACTGGGGGAAGGAAGAGGATAGATATTATGTTTGTGCAATTTGCTGTCTACTATGTACACACACATATTACCCCCCCACATACATATACATACATACCAAAAGTTCCCCCCCCAAAACAAAAAACCACCTTCAAACTGCACCAATACTTCATATTTTGACCAAAAGAATAGATCCTGGGAAGAAGTGAAAAATGCAAAAGTAAATGACCAAGAAATGCTGAGCAAACAGCATTATTAATATCCAAGTATTTATATTACTGACTAATAACAGGTGATGATGTTCTCTGTGTCTGTAAAACTTTGGAACAACAGAGCTGATTGTTAATTCTAGTCCTTGCCAGGTTCCAGAACCCAAGGGATTTTAGTTAGTTTCATTTTTTGATGCTTCATCAAAATTTTCTACAAGATCTGGAACACCATCAACCTCTTCATCAATATTTTCTAGTGTTTGTCCTTTATTATCCAGTACTTGTCACAGGAACTACTCGGCTAACTTTCTATATCACTTGTTAAGCTGTCAGCACCAAGCTGACTTAATATTCCGGGAAGCACTGCTGTGATTGGTTTGGCTTTTGCATGACCAGTAATTGCAAAGGTATTAGTGAGGAGGGAAGCTTGGACTTCGGGATTGCTGAAATAAAGAGCTGTTCCATCGTCTCTAATCATGGTCACCTCTTCAACACCAGCTATATTGTTCACAGTCAGTTTCTTTCAAGAACTCTGAGGCTTTTTGTCATCAGCTCACAGAAAGAAGGCAGTACATAGGACACACACACACACACACACACACACACAATCTATTTTTTAACTTGTCCCCTGGATGCTCAACTGAATCATTTTTAAAGGGGAATATCTGTCTTAGTCAGCTTTCTGCTCCCATAACAAATGTTGAGATAAATCAGCTCACAATTTTAGAAGCTACAGTCCATGACCCACTCCCCAATGTTGGAGACTAAGTAAGCTCTTAAGGCATAGGCCTTCAAGGGGTATTTATTATTACTGTCACTTGTGGGATATCTCCCTTTCCAGGTGCTGGCCTAGGAGGGGATCCCAGAAGCCACCCCAAACAATATACCAGCTATTGTCATTGCTCTCGGTTGCCCAGAGGAACATTCTGGAAAAGGAGGCAGAAAGGCTGTACAGGCCAGAAGTTGGAGAGGGGGGTGCCAAAGCAAAGCCTTCTGGGCATGACAGGGTCAATGTACTCATGAACTCTTAGCAGCTGTGAGTGTCCACAGCCAACATTCCAGCAGGGATTAGGGAAAGGGCCCACCAGGCCCCTCCCCTGTCTGAGAAGCTATTGGCAGTTGATGGCTGTTAGGGAAAGCCAGCTTCCTTCAGGGATGTGGCCACTGGCTGGTGGCCACATAGATAGCTCTAAGCCCATGAGCGTAATAGTGCACTAACTGTGCTCATGGGTTACTTTCAGAGAACAGAGAGAAGAGGACATAAAGTTGGGAGGGTAACATCATGGGGGAGGGTGTCTAGGAAGAGTTAGAGTTGGAGAGCAGGGGATGGAGAAAATCAAAATGCATTGTATACAAGTACAATTTTCTTGTTTGGTTTTGGTTTTGTTTTTTTCAGACAGCATTTCTCTGTGTAACAGTCCTGGCTGCCCTAGAACTTGCTTTGTAGCCCAGGCTGGCCTCAAACTCACAGAGATTAGCCTCTGCCTCCTGAGTGCTGGGATTAAAGGCGTGCGCCACCACCACCTAGCTACAAGTATAAAATTCTTAAAGAATAAATTTAAAATATTATACTTTAAAAATCCAAACTATACAACTTTATAATGCAAACTTTAAAGAACAACCCCCAAAAGATGACTCTGCAAAAAAATAAATTCCGGGGATTTAGTTCAGTGGTAGAGCACTTGACTAGCAAGTGCAAGGCCCTGGGTTTGATCCTCAGCTCTGGAAAAAAAAAAAAATTCCATTAGCAATACAAGGCAGAAGTTCTTTGAAGTCAAATAAAACTGCTGCTGATATATTACTTGCTTTACCCAACTTTGTATCTGTTCCTTTCCCTCGAGGACAGCACTGTTAAATTTACACTCCACATCTCCACACTCCTTTTGCCGACCACCCAGTACTACCGGCACTGCCACAATACACCTGTGCAATAAATACATCCCTTTATTCTCTCCACATTAACTTCCAAAGTTCCTCAGACCATTAATTCACTTCACTGACTCTCATGTTCATTTAAGTTCATATAAATCTGTCATGTTATAGCTCTTTTTATAATTTTTTTTTTTTTACTCTATGGAACCCCAGGCAAGGGATGTTGAGAGAGGTAAGGCTATAGCAAGGTAATCAATAGGAAGCTTCTAAGTCAAATGCCATAAGAAAGGTAGCTGTATAGTTGACATTTTGCTTATTGCCTTTAGGAGATCTCTATCAATGATGTGCCTACAAGGTACAGTGCCTCCCTCAAGGGTGGGGCCTACAAGAAAACTGTCTTTCTTATCCAAAGGATGGGTTTGACCTTAGGTACCTCGCTTTGTGTTAGTTCAAAACCTTTTCATATTAGAGATTCAAAGCCCATTTCAAAACATTTCTTTGAATCCTAGTCTAAGAGTTTGCATTTGATGAATTTATTTTAAATTTAACTTGTGATATGAAACAATTAATATTTATCATTTTAATTCCAATTTGCTATTAAGTCCTATACTGTGCTAAGCATATTAATATAAATGCTTATATATTTTTCACTTTCCAGATATTCTTTATCATATTTTCAAAACTATGACCTATTTTCTGTCTCATGTCCTCTCTCTACAAAAGTACTACAAGAATTAATTGTTAAAAGTTCTACCATGGATATTCATTTTCCAAACTTTTTGTGACTTTCTATCATCTTTCAAACACCTGAGGTTAACTACTGAAATATTTTGGAATGTACAATTTTAAAGAGAAGTCAGCTTTTCAATTTTTTTCTTATCTACAAAATGAAAAATCCTATCCAGCACTGTTTAAATTTGCATCAATAGTAAAACTGAAGATTACTATAAAACTTGCTTCTTATTGGTGTTTCTTTTATGAGCTGCTGACCAAATTTTGTAGTTACTCCCTTGATTACTGTGTATAGGAACCCTTTCCATGTATATAAACTCCAAATCATTTTAATCATTTTAGTCAAATAAAATTTTCCTTTATGTTTTGGTTTGTTTGTTTGTTTTTCAAGACAGGGTTTCTCTGCATAGTTTTGGTGCCTGGCCTGGAAATCATCAGGCTGGCCTCAAATTCACAGAGATCTACCTGGCTCTGCCTCCTGAGTGCTGGGATTAAAGGCGTGCAACACTGCCGCCCGGCTCCCTTATGGTTTTGTAATACAGAGTTTTTCATTTATTTATTTATTATGCATATAGTGTTCTGTCTGCATGTATGCATGCAGGCAAGAAGAGGGTACCAGATCTCATTACAGATGGTTGTGAGCCACCATATGGTTGCTGGGAATTGAACTCAGGACCTTTGGAAGAGCAACCAGTGATCTTAACCTCTGAGCCATCTCTCCAGCCCGTAATACAGATTTTTTATCTGATGCTATTGATAGGTTTTTGTTGTTGTTCATCTGTTTCTTCAGTTTCCGGTCTAGAAACATTTCCTCTCTCCAGTCCAGTTTAATTTTAAACACATTAGCTAGTTTATTTTTCAGATTTTAAATTCTAATTTGTCTGAACCTTATCTGGGTATAAGAACTGATTCAGAGAACTGGCTGCCCTTCTCCTCTTCATCCCTCCCTCTTTCTGTTTGATAATATAGGCAGTCATTTTTTTCTAGTTTCATTGTCCTTCCAATCATCCCTTATTGACTAAGTTTCTCTCATTGTATATTCTTACACATGTTTGGGTCTCTTAGTAGGTTCTCAATTCTGTACATTCTGAACTGTGTTCTCTGGAAGACAATTCTTAGGGATTACTTTGGAAAGAATCTCAAGGTCACTTAAATTTGAGGAATTCTAGATGCTGAGTTTGGACGATCTTTGAAAGTGCTTCACTCTTTGAAGTGCTGACACTAGTTGTAAGACAGAAAGAGAGTACTTGACCATGGGAACCTTTGGGGATGAACTGGGAAGCTGGTCTGTTCTTGTTGGCCTGTTCGTGCCCCAATCTCTTAATTCGCACACCACTATAGTCTGCCAGGCCAACCAGCAAGTTTCCTCTCATTAGTATCTCTTTTTCAGAAAAGGAGGGAGTTCACAGTTTCTTCCAATTTGAGGGGACCTGTGCTCCTTAACCGTCTGTGCTTTTATGGGACAGAGGTTCTCATTTTATTTCCCCTTCCATTTCCTTATTTTTGCTTAAGTTTGGAGAAAGTAAGATCTTGAACAACAAAGTTTTCCAAAGGCTAAGTACAACTAACCTAAAATAAGCCCATAAAAAGCTTAAGAAGAAACAAACACTTCCTGAGATTGAGGAAGACTTGCTAGTCAATAAGAGAGAAGATCAGAGCAATTTGAAAATAATCTGCTGCAGCACTGAGTGAACTATAAAGCTTGCAGCTGGATAATGAACAGTTAAGAACGTTTATCACAAAGCATTCTCTGCCATTTTTGATTCTCTATTTTGTTGTGAATTTCTTCAAAACAAGAGTTGAAGGTTTTTAACAATAAAATCATCTTATTGTAAAGAACTCACTAATAAAACATCACACAACTAGACTAACATAGCCGCTCAAGCAAAAACTTGCCCAGTCCCAAACCCTACACATCTCAGTGAACTTCTACAATTAGGACTTTGCTAAAGCAATTGAGTTTTGCTTAAGGCTTTAAGCTTTCGCTATCAATTACATTTTGTATGCAATTAACCCCCACAACAAAGGGGGAAATTATGATAGGGTTGGAACTAGGGTAAAAATTAGCTTTATACTCTCACAACTCATGTCTATTTAAATTTTTTAAAAGAAAAGTATGATCTTAGGGACTAATTATGTAGCCAAATGACAAAGTGCTTGCCTACAAATGTGCAAAAGTTTTAGGTTTGATCTTTTTGTTTGTTTTGTTATTGTTTTTGTTTTTTGGTATAGGGTTTCTCTGTGTAGTTTTGGTGCCTGTCCTGGATCTCGCTCTGTAGACCAAGCTGGCCTCGAACTCATAAAAATTCGCTTGCCTCTGCCTCCCAAATGCTGGGATTAAAGGCATGTGCCACCACCGCCTGACCCTAGGTTTGATTTAAAGAACTGCAAAAAGAAGAAGAAAAAATAAAAATTATACTGGAGAGATAACACAGTAGCTAAGAGGGCTTGCTGCTCTTCTAGGGAACCAGAGTTTGGTTTCTAACAACCAAAGAATGAGCTTCTCCAGCACCTGTAACTCCAGTTCTAGGGGGGTCACACCCTCTTCTGGTTTCAGTGGGCATTACACTACACTACACTGCACACACACACACACACACACACACACACACACACACACACACAATTATACACAGAGAGACAGACAGACAGAGACAGAGAGAACTAAAATTTCTAAAGATTTATTATTATCTTGTTTAAGAACTAGGTAGAAAGCTGATAGTGAGTTGAGACAAGACTGCCCTAATGGACAGGAAGAAGAGCGTATTAGCTAGATTAGGAAAAAAATATCCCTTCAGCTTTAAAAGTATTGCTGTATGTACTGTATAATGTTAGCAGAATTGACAGCTAAAGTAATCTTTCTAGAAGGAAACAACTCTTGTACTCGAATCAAGAACATGCAGGTTTGAACACTGGCACTGCACTACTCCAGTGTGACTCTTTAGATCGTCGTCGAAACTTTCTGTCCTACAATATTTAAGGCAGCGGGCTGTGCATATGTTTCAAGGTTGTTCTGAGTCTGGCTGAAATTTTTCAGTTTCTCATCTCACTCTTGCCCTTTTTAAACTCATCAGCCAAATTCTCCTAGCTGCTTCCTGAGAATTAGCTTTCCAAAGGATTACTAGTAGTCAGAAAAGTTCCGAAGAATTAGCATGTTATCCACACGTAAAGGCTTGGAGGGAAGCTGCAGAGAGATGAAATTAGACAGAAAAGCCCTCCAGAAATGCTATTTTGTAAACTTTAAGCACGTTGGGAGAGTGGGCTGTTGCTACCACAATTAAACAATCTTACTCAGTCTTCAATATTTGATGATTAAATTTCAACTAAATAATTCATACATCGTATAAAAAGGCCCGAATTGGGCAGCTTTAAAGTCAATCAATTAAGCAAGCCAACAAACAGCGTTCACCAAAAGCAGTTCAACACATTTTCGAGGCTCCTTAAGTCTTCCCCATATAAACTCAATTGTCTTTCTCCGTCTCACAGATTAGAGACAGTAACTCGTTCGGATTGAAAAACATGGGCAACAACTTGTTCTATCTAAATCAGACCGAGAGAGGGTGGCCTCTGGCTACCGGGGTGGAAATGGCTACAAACAGGTAGCCGGAACTTTTCCGAAGTAGTGGATCCCGGCGACGGTTCCACAGCGCTACAACCACAGCAGCAAGGTAGTGGACACTTAACAAGGGTGGAACGGATAGTGTGTAAAGTTATACCCAACAGAGCTGAGAGACAACACAGGGACGGAGAGGCAGACAGACAAAAAGCTGGGTGCGGGTGGAGATACCTGATCTTTCGAGGCCAATCCAAAAGCCCAAAGGCTGACAAGGACAGGAATGGACGCACTCCTCTACCCGTTTCCGCGGTGGGATCTTTCCCTGGGAGCCTCAGCCTTCCTCTCTCTGCCTCAGTACGAAGGCTCCCTTGTCCTGAGCACAGCCTCTCCTACACGTTGGAGGAACCGGCGGCGGCTTCGGCCTGGACCGGAGCATCCGTGGCGGAGCAGACGCCGAGGCGCGCGGCGTTCCCTTGGCAACAGGAGCCTCTTCCGGTTCCCAAGGCCACGCCTCCTCGGGCGTAGCGGCGAGTCGGCTGTTGAGTTCTCCCTTCTGCGGCTGAAGAGCTCTGGGCAGGAATGGCCTGATCCCAGCAGAGGGGTTCTATGAGAGAGAGAGAGAAAGCACAGAGGACACCGGGAGCCGCCAATTCGCTGGGAGTGCAGCGGTCGCGCCTTGGCGGCTGGGGCGGGACGGGCGTTGTCGGCCGGCGCACAGCCTGCTGGGTAGTGCGCGCGGGGTTTGGGGGGGCTGGAGGGGGGGCTCGGCTGCTCGCACGTCGCTGGGGGATGGCGACCTGGGCGCCCCGGTTCTGGCTGGCGCCGAGCTCTTGGCACAGATTTGGGGTGATTGCCACTCAACCGCAGAGCGTGGCGTGGTGCACGGAGGGCTTCTGCGTGCATACGGTTCTGCCTCCCATCACAGACCCTTCGCTGGGCTCAGCTAGGCCTGAGAGCGAGTCCTGCGGAAGTGTAGCACTGAGCACGGGCAGGAGAGGAGGGGAGCTGGTGTAAACACCGTAGTCACTTTTAAAATTAAAGCCAGAGAGACCTTTGGCAAAGGAAGTGTGATCCTGTCCCCTGACTCGTAGCTGTCCGTTGTCCTGGAGAGATTAACACCCGGCATGAATTTCTGATTACAGTCCTCGGGATCAGAGAGCCTGGTGGCCAGGAAAAGCTTTTGCTAATCAATACTCGAAGTTAACCTTCTTAAATTCACTTGGGATTTATAGTAATAGAAATAAGTTGTACCAATTGTAAAATTTTGGATAGACGCGTTCCCTCACAGTTGTATTGCTTTCCAATGGACAGGCCATAGATACAACGATTTTAAAGATGTACGAAATTTTTGTCAGCCTTTCAGGCTAGCTGTTTCCCCCATCCTACTCCTCAAAGGATGAATGACAAACTTGTATTTAAAAATTTCGTCTCTACATTTTTTTTTTAAAGTTTCATCTCTTAATTTTACTTCTTAGCATAAGTGTGAGATGTTATTTTACCTTTTCACTGGCTAGCGGTATTTTTTAACTATCATACTTGTTTTTTTAATCTGACCTAGTAACTTGACTATGGAGGTGAAAAAAAAAAAAAGGAAAGAAACTGAAAGGAATTCCAAAGAGATGGTGGTAAAGACACTTGTACGTGTATTACTATGGAGTGCTTTTTCTATTGCCTTCCAAATTCCCAGGTGTTCATAACATGGAATAGGGTGTAGTTCTGGTCCCCTGACGCTTGGGAGGCAAAAAACAAACTGAATGAACAAAACTCCTATACACACACACACACACACACACACACACATACACACACACATATATATACACACACAAATGTATGTATACACACATATATATGACATATATGTAAAACAATGGCATAAATGTCCTTGTTAAAATAGATAATGGATATATGCTATATTTTACTTTGTAGTCTAGGAAAATTAACCTATCTATGCATTTCGTCTTCAAAAAGGTATTTTATCTAGTGGTTCTGAGGACTAAAGAAAGAAAAGTATACATGTCTGATTGTTAGGTCAATACTTCCTTTGTCCTGAGTTTTTTTTTAATTACCCAAAGAAAGTCAACTCAATCCCTGATGTGGTTGTCCTTCAACTTCTGATACCAGATACATTTACAGGGAGCTTTTAAACACTTCTCTTTGATCCTGAATATTGTGACTCACTTTAACAAAATGTGGATGCTTATTTGCTTCTATAATATTTTCCCCTTAGACATAGCATAGGGCTTATGTGCTAGAATCTTTTCTTTCTTTTTTTCTTGCCTCTTTTAAGCTGAGTTCAGATTTTCTTGGTACAAAGCATTTGGAGAAAACTAAACATATAAGAGACAGACTGAACAACCCACTTTACAGTAAACTTAAGTGACACTTTATTGGCCTTATTTATTTTATTTTATGTGTTTTGTCTGCTTATATGTATATGCACCACATGAGTACTTGATGCAGGAAGAGGCCAGAAGAGGGCATCATATCTCCTGGGACTGGAATTAGGGATGGGTATGAGCTACCTACCATGTGAGTGCTGAGAATCAAACCTAGTTCCTCTGTACGAGCCACATTGCTGTAGACCACTTGAGCCATCTCTTCATCCCCAACTTCGATGATTGTAACAAAAAGGTGAACAGTTACTTTAGAGAAGTGTAGTTGATATTTTATTATTACTAGAGATTAAAGAGTTCACACAATGCCTAAATTCTATTTGGCAATCCAGAAAACATCGAAAAGATGAACCCTAAAATAATGTAAATAGTTCAGATGTTTGCATCTGCTGTTTTGATGGTTGGCAGCTGTAACCTCTTTGGAGTTTACCCAGAAAGACAACATAAAATTATTCCATTTGACTTACAAAGTTAATTTGACTTTCTTGATTTTATTGTGAGCACAACAAGCTTTTAAAACAGTATGTAATTTTCTCAAGTCTACTTAAGACACATGTCTAAGAGAGTTTTAGATACCTTCTTACCACCTTTCATGCCACAGTGGCTTGTTGGAACTACAGTTCAACAATTATAAAAGTCTGAGATACATTGGATATATTACTTCTAAGCAACTCAGAATAGTGCAGATGTATTTTCTTTCTTTCTTTCTTTCTTTCTTTCTTTCTTTCTTTCTTTCTTTCTTTTTTTTTTAAAGATTTATTTATTATGTGTACAGTGTTCTCCACCTGCATGCCAGCAGGCACCAGATCTCATTACAGATGGTTGTGAGTCACCTTGTGGTTGCTAGGAATTGAACTCAGGACCTCTGGTTGAGCAGCCAGTGGTCTTAACCTCTGAGCCATCTCTCAGATGTATTTTCTTATCAGCAACTTACAAGGAATCTGGGAAAATCTCAGATTTATTTATTGAATATTTTGCGATGGAAATCTTTAGTGATGCTCTAATGATTTGTTAGAACAGTTGATATTGTGTGTGTGTGCTGTATGTGTGTGTGTATAAACTACCTCTGTAATACATAATTTCATTCATCTGAATCTCATAAAATGTTTGCCAGTATAAAATCACTACAAAAATATGTATCCATTAATTATAGTGATATGTGTGAATTTATGCCTAGACCTCAAAGTCTGTAATTATTTTGAAAAATTACAACTATGTTTTGCATACAGAATTATTAAAGTTCTAAACAATACCTAGAAGTATATACTAAAAAGTAAACTACAATAATACACTTGCATATAACAGTACAAAACGTCACAAATTCAACCACCAAAACTGTAACTTTATTTGGTAATAGATATTTTAATAAACAGGCTTTCTCCATCTGTAAGACCCTGATAATGCCTTTTAGGAAATCATAGAAAAATAAAATACAATAATTAGCAATTTGTACTTTGTACAAAAATCTTACTATGTTGCTCAGCAGGTTGTTTTGCTAAACACCATATTCTTTCAGCAAATAGATGACATACATAATGCAATTTACCATAACAATCCCTCATATTGAGAGCTGGACATTCTATAACACTATTAACTTGTATGCATGCCAGCACATGAAAATTTACATGGAATATTATAGTAGATTTTTATAAGATGAAAATAGTACCACTTTCCAATCAATCTGGACTACTCCTCTACTATGGTCAAGTAGGTAGTAGCTGGGATTGCAGTGTGAGTAACACCATTTTGCTGCATTTGTGTCTCTACCGTATTGTAATTACAATAAAGAAGAAAACATATTGTAAAAACAACCTGGGAGGAAACATATGTGCCCTAAATAGTGATATGATTCCAAACTGAGAAAACATAATGTGGTGCTATCCTTCCTTATTGTCATAAGCAGATACATACTCTTTTGCAAGAATAGATGGCTATAATGCTCACATTTGATGAATAATAGCTTCAGGTCAGTTTACAAAGAAAGACCTTGAAAGTCTTTAACTTGTGGAAGGAAAATATTATGACTGCAGTTTTTGATTAGTCAAATATAATCTCTGTAAGAGATTAAATAAGTTCTTCAAGACAGATGTTATCTAGGTATTTTATAGAAATACACTAGCTAGGCGGTGGTGGTGTACACCTTTAATCCCAGTCCTCAGGAGGCAGAGACAGGCAGATCTCTATGAGTTTGAGGCCAGCCTGGGCTACAGAGTGAGATCCAGGACAAGCTAGGACTGTCACACAGAGAAACCCTGTCTCAAGAAAACAATAAAAAGAGAAATACACAATTTACTTTTTTTTTTTTTTTAAGGATTTGTGTCACAAAGTCTTTCATTCTTAACATTTTGAGTGCATTGAAAATGTCTACCATTTAAAATTTGAGGTGGCCATTTAAATATCTAAAGTGTTTAAAGCAGATAAACATTTACATGTATACTTACATATTTATATTTTGGTTATGCTAGAACAGCAAAAATCTGGAGAACAATCTAATCCCATTAGTCACAATCTAATTTCACATAAAGCCCAAAGAAGAAATATGCATCTTTAAATTCCCACACATCAGATACAGCTTATCCAGAAATGAAGCACCAAGCAGTTTAAGAAACAAAATCCTGTCTGTTAAGTTGAGCGGGACAATGAACAAAACAACCTTACATTGCCAATGTACTTCTAAATGGCAAAGTATTTTAGTGTTTTCTATGTGGAACCAAAGCAAAAGCAATTTATTGTAGAAGATTAACATCTGCCCACCTCCTTTATTTCTTTTTAAAATTTAGATAGGTTTATAAACCCCTCCAAACTAGGATTTGAGAATATTGACAGGCTAAATAAATACTATACCTCTTTCAAGACCAATTTTAATTTTCATAGCTTTTCAAATAGAATATGTACCAAATGTTTCTGCCATATACTCTGTCACAGACAAACATAAGTAAGGAAACAGAAGAAATACTCATACCCTTGAGAAGTCCTTAATCTCTACAATCTGGACAGAGAAGACTCATTTGAGTCCTTGAAAGACAAAGTGTCAGGTCTTCTAATAAGTTATCTTAAAATTGATATTTGATGAAGATGCCTTTGAAATAATTTATGTTTTCCTCACTATTATACATAAAGGTCCTATCAAATCTGTGTATGCAAATTATATGTATGTAAATATCCTACACGTACTTCCCAACCCCAACACTGACTTTTCTTGCTCAAATCAAACTAATCACAAAGCAACATTTTTGCCTTTCTACAACAGATCTACCAGTTTATCTGCATAGTGCGTAATCCCTTCCCTTACACTGGAGATCTGTGTACCTGTTCCTTTTCAAAGTAACCTTTATACTTAGCTTGAATACCAACAAACCTGTTACCTCTTCAGCCTTTTTCTGTAATTACCTTCTCTCCTGCATAATCAGTTTCCACTCTGCCAAATCATTCTCATTAGTATGCAAATATGCTTTAACATCCTTCATCTAAACAAAACAAAAAACAAAACCCAGAACTCTCTTGACCCAAGCTCCTTTGATACAGGCCTATTTTTCTTGGCTTCTGTCACAACAAATATTTCTGAAGACTTGTTTACAGATTCTGATTCCATTTTGTATTTCTCAGTCTATTCCTGGCAGGCTTTGACTTCACTGTTTCATAGAGACTGCCCTCAGTAAGGACTTCAAGGAGAACATTCTGGACAAAGCTGCCATATCCAATAACCATTACTTTGGTGTGATCTTGACTTATTTTCCCTTTCTTTTAGACTTATTTTTATTATTTTTAACTATGTATGCATGTGTCTCTGTGTATATGCACATGTGTGGGAATGCCCCAGAGGCCAGAAGAGGTAATAGATCCCCTGGAGCTACAATGATGGGCGACTGTTTCAAGCTCCTGCATGTGGGTGCTAAAACCAAATTCAGGTCCTCTGCAAGTAAACACTGTTAAGCCGTCTCTTTAGCCCTGATCTTGACTTAAAAACACCCAGTCAACTACATTTCTCTTGTCTGTACCTTACCTTTTACTTCTTGGTTTACATTAACTTCCTATTCTCTGCTTAACCCCTAAGTACTGAATTTTTCTTTTTAAAGCTCAATCCTAGGCACATTTTTCTATCTATTGCACAGGGTTATTCTTGGTTTTAAAATGTAAACACTGATATATAGACTAATAAATCTCAATTCTGATCTCCAGTCTTAATAGCAACAACTGTTTACAACTGTGTGTATGTGCACACCCCTGTGTGTACCTGTGCATGTAGAGGCCAGATGACAAATTTGAGTGTCCTTAGTTTCTGTCCACCATTATGTTGAGTCAGGTCTTTCACTGACCTCGAACTTACAGCTAAACTGGCTGACCAGCAAGCCTCACGGATCTTCTTGTCTACATCTACCAGCTGTGGAATTATAAGAGTGCCATGATGTTAGGTTTTTTTAAATGATGATTTTTGGGCTTAAACTCATGTCATCAATCTTGCAAGTAAAACAGTCTACCACTGAGCTCTCTCTAAGACTACAGCTGCCTACATATAGTTCCACTTGAATAGCTACTGTTTATTTCTGACATCAGATAGCCAAAACCAAAATTGATTTTTCCCCTCCAAAACTCCTACTTCACTGCCATTCAACCAATTGCTGGTTCCCCAAAAGCAAGTTTAGTTTTGGTTTTTCTGTCTTCTTCATCCCTCATTCCCAATCCCAATCTCAATTACTGAAGAGTAAACCTGGTTTGAAATCATCCAAAACTCTTCCACTTGTCTGTCTTGAGCATCTCCCAAGAGCTGCCACTTTTTACTAAGTTACTGCAGTCTTGTTCATGCTCTTTGCTTCTCTATTTTCCTCACTACTGTGTGTCACTCTTTATATTCTCATACACTCCAAATTCCCAATGGTTAGCTACTCCCTTACTTATAACTTTGTTCTTGCTCCTCTCATGGATGTTCCTTCCTGTTTTCTAGATTGCAGTGTAATATCCCATCTGTACTGATTTATCACTTACTGAGAAGCCCCTGTCACTTGTAACTGTAATGTGTATGTAACCTGATTATCAGTATAATGCATGGCTATTGTGTCTTTACTACTAAAATGTCCATTTCATAATCCTGGGCCATGCTTGTCTTGGTCATCACTAAACCTTAGTGCTTTGTTGGATGTCAGTATTTATAACAAAATATTCAAAATAAATCTTTATGTAAGTGTATATACGTACTTTAAAGTTGAGGCATTTCATAGGTTTGGGCCAGTAAACTGACAAGATTTGCTTTATTTTGTTGTTGTTTTGAACATCACATAGTATAAATAGGATAAAAATTAGGCAAATCATGCTATTCTGATCATGTGTGTTAAATTATAGATACTTCTATATTTAATGCAGAGTGGTTAAGGTTGTAAAATAGGAAAATGGAATATTATAATTTTTCAGAAGGTTTTGGAGACTTAGAAGAAAATAAACAGATTATATAAAATGGAATAGTTATTTGCTTTTGTTTGAACATCCTATTCAGTGAAATCTTAAACATCAAATAAACATAAGAAAAAAATGACTAGAAAAATTAAACATTGCTATCCTAAATTCACTAAGTGAGTTGTGAACCTCCTTTTTGTGTTTCTCTTGTTGAGAAAGTAAAAACAATTTGCTTTTTCTAGCTGACCTTGTAGGATATCTGAACAGTATGAGATAAAAGAAGAATCCTTTGAAAAAAGAACAAGAAATTCTAGCTAAGAGAATTGGAAAGTTACTAATATTATGTGATTGAATGAAAATACAAAACATGCAACTACAGGCCAGATGCACAACTGTGTACTTTCAGCACCCAGAGACAGAGGGTAGAGGATACTGAGGCCAGCCTGGGCCACAAAGTTAGACTCTGTTTCCAAAAATGGGCAAAACAAAACAAATGCCGCCTTTAAATCCAAACTCCTAACAGTGGCTCTGAAAGCAACTGGGGAAATAAAGAACATAATCATTTAGAATTCAAAGGTGGCACATAAAAACAATTTATATGAAGATACTGCATTTTAAAAACATTTAATAGCGTGTAAAATAATATAACTTAAATTTATAAATTTATAAATAATATAAGCTTAAAATTATGTTGATTGTAAACCCTTTCACGGCATTTCTTCAGTATCTTTTAGATACTGTTACAATTTTAATGACAAGTTAAAAAAAAATCTATGAATTGGATAATTCATTAACACATATAAAATATTTTGAGTCACATTTAGTGAATTATTAGTTCAAAAAACTTTTGCTTATGTTTCTTAGATATCAAAAGCATTAATACAAGAATGTTCAGATATGGCCATAGCCTTCTAGTGTTTTAAAAAGTTGTTTAATTTTAGTGTTTTCATAATATTTTTTTCTGTGTTTTCATAAGATATTTTTTCTATTTTAATGTCAATATATATTTTCAAAAAATGCATAGAATTATTTACATTATATATTCACATCCTCAAAATTAATTTGTTTCAAAATTAAAAGTGAAAACAACATGACAGAATGCTAACTGATTCTTTTTTAATAGTTTTCTATTTAAACTAAGTGACCTCTTTAACATAAGCTATTCTTTTTACTACCTTTTGTTCTGTAATATTCTGTATTAAAGTTATAATTAATGATATGCTTGTGACCTTTCATCTATGCTGTTATTACAGTATAGCTTACCCTTTCAAAACAAAATTTAAGCTGTTGGTATTTTCCTTGCACACAGAATGAAAACTAAGTTAATGGAAAAAAATCTCTTAAAAGCATTTATTTTCTACATACAGGTTTTCAATGTTACAATCTGAAGGGGAATGATATTATTGAAATAATTAGTATGATATCAGGAATGAAACACATTCGTGATCCTTAAAATCAAGTGTTCCTCACATTCATTTTGTTACTACTGATCTAATGTTGTGCCCCTCTCCCCCTAAAATGCTCTCATTTCAAGTTTTATTTATATTTTTCCACTCTCAAAGGATTAATTAAAAACAATAAAATTGAACAACAGCTCCATGTTTTTATAAAAGAAAATAAGAGTTTTGCATAGTATCAATATATTAATATGATTTTCCTTGAAGAACTATATATATAGCATGGGAAGAGACAACATATTAAATTAAAAACTTCAATGAAAAATATTTATATACATTAAACTTTGCTTTCCATATATTGCAGAAAAATTTAAAAGCCTCATTATTCATTTGTTGTCAGTAATATTCAGCATTGTCTCAACAATACTTTGAGTGTATATGGCAATGATACTTTTAGATAATATATCAGTGAGTGTGAGAATTGATCTTAACAATGATCATATGAACCACTTCGATGGGAAAGCAGCTCGTTCATTTACAAATTCCCTGGCAAGTGAGTGGCTACTCATTTTTATTTTCTTAGAGTTTCTAAAGACGTTATTTTAAGTAGATTCACTAAAGGAAAACAAATATATGACAACAAAGCATGCCCAGTTAAAATTTTATCACTGATTTGATAATATCCGTAGTTCAGGATTATAAAGAGAAAATATTACTTCCCCTGTCAAATTGAGGCAATAGAATTAATAGTGTTTCAGCCTTTCAGATTGAATGAAGATGTGTTTAAATGAAAAATATATTAAAGCAAGTTCTGTCTAAAACATAAACAGCTAATTCTACAAATAATTCAATGTAGAAAAGATTTATGACACCCCAGAGCATTCCAGATAAAACCTTTCAAATTTGTGGTTTGTTTTTAAAAACTGGCTTTTTTTCACACCATATGTCATGATTTCAAACACTTAAAATGATATTGGCTCTTTCTGGAAGGGAAAAAATAGAAGAGTGTCTTGTGTAGGAATTACAGATATGAACAGACTTTACTGAAATGCTGATATCAGCTGGGGGAGTAACTCTGGTAGAGTGCTTGCCCTCTGTGACAAGGCCGTAGGCTTATCACCAGCACAAAAACACAAACAATAATAGTTTAAGTTTATATCAATATTGCTTTGCATGTAAGCTTATGTTTAACTCATGAAAACAATTATGACTAAATATAAAATCTGAACACGATATATGTGCTGTGGATATCACTCTGTATAAACAAAATGCTGATTGGCCAGTAGCCAGGCATGAAGTATAGGCGGGACAAGAAGAGAAGAGAATTCTGGGAGGTGGAAGGCTGGGGCGGAGAGACACTGCCAGCCGCCGCCATGACAAGCAACCTGTAAAGACACCAGTAAGCCACAAGCCACGTGGCAAAGTATAGAATAATAGAAATGGGTTAATTTAAGATAGAAGAAGTAGATAACAAGAAGCCTGCCATGGCCATACAATTTGTAAGCAATATAAGTTTCTGTGTGTTTACTTGGTTGGTTGTGAGTGTCTATGGGCCTGGTGGGTGAGAGAGATTTGTCCTGACTGTGGGCCAGGAAGGAAAACTCTAACTACATATATGGAAAACAATGATTCTTATGTCCCCCCAGAGTTTTCTTTATAGCCACGTACTATATGGAGACAATGTTGGCTCTTCCTTTCAGTGAGGACTATTGACATGGAGATCCTAATGCCAACTGAGTAGGGATCCCTTAGTAGCATTATTATCCACTTTTCAGTTATTCTGATTTTCTATTTGATTTGATAACATACCAACTAAAATGAGATTGTGACAAATTAGAGACCCCTAGAAGACAAATATGATATAGAAACATGGTTAAGGACAGATATGCTAGGTAAGAGAGTATCATTAATAGAATAAATACTTGAATTTACAACTTGTGGGATAAATGTGTGGTTAACCTGTACCTTATTTGATAATACAAAACTGGAAACAATTTGCCATAGGGGTGAATGTGGTTCAATGGTACAACACCTTCATAGTATGCACAACTCTCTGCATTGCATTTGAGCATTATTCTTTATCCTGTTTTGACAGGTACTATTTCTTTAGTGGCTTTGCTATTCTTAAAAAATTGGTTGTCCTTAAGATGAGGAGAATTATCCTTTGAAAATTTCTCTTAATATGAAACAAATCAAAGATTTTTTTTAAAGAAAAGATGGCAGTGTGACTAATGAGTATAGCAATTTAAGAAAGGACATTGCTTTGTTTTCTCTATAAAATTGCTTTTATTAGGAAAGTGTTAAATACTATAAAGTAGGAGTGACTTGACATCACTGAGATGCACAAGTATTGTTGTTGTCAAATTCTTTTGGAAAAACTGAAGTTTATTTAAAAGTCCTTTACCTCCCTTAGACATTGAAGTTATCTTAACTTGCTTGATTTTAAAATGCAGTAACTTGGAAAGCTAAACTTTTAGATACATTCTATGATTTTAAAAGAGAAATCTGCCAACCAAACAGAAAACACTTGATCTAAGAGCAAAGAACTCAAGCTTTGTTATATATAACTCAATAAAGAGTCTCAAAATAATTTGACCTATTGATAATTTGAATCTAAGTACTAGTCAGTAAAAGAGGTTAATTCAATTACGTCTAGACAACCTGTGACTTCTAGACCGTTCCGACTTCATTTCCAGGAGACATATGTATCATGTCATATCTTTGTATAACAAAACCCTACTGTTTTTCTAATAAATCTTTAAAACATCTGCCTAAAGTCTTGACTTTTAAAGGGAATAGTGAAAGGAAGATGGGGTATTTATTTTTATGCAATATAAGGTTTTTCTTCACTTTGGCTCTGTTCATTCTAGTCATGGGTAATCACTTCTTTCCCTGGTTAATGGATCTGTCAGAAAGGATTTTGTGCAAGCTTTGAAGTGCATACATTACATCTGCTAGAAAAATCAGCTCAGGTGAGAGATTAGTTTCAGCTCTGGTTTGAAAAAAAAATGATGTTTTTACAGGCTATGTGAAGAATGAGTTCATATATGGACTGACTTCTGATGAGAGTATCTTAGAGAACCCACAAGTATGATTCCCTCTACCAAACAGAGTAATGGATGTTTGAGAAGAATTTAAGAGATTCCAAGATTCAAAATACATCTTTCTAACAGGAATTGAAAATGCACTTCACACTTGACTAGCTCCTGTTTGTTTAGTTTTATTCTATAGCAAGATCTAATCCCCCATGACAGAGTCACCATAGTAAACTGCAAAGAGGCTCCAATCTCTAAAATTTAAACTCAGGGATTAATAGTAGTCAATAACAGCATACTTAAATTCATTTTTGTGAAAAAATAATTATGTGTATGGGAGGCATGTTGTTTTGTTCAACTATAGTAAAGAAAACATACCTTTCTGAACATTATAAAAATCAGAAAGGATGTTGGAAATGTTGATCATATAAAGGAAAAGTTATATGACTTGAACATGTGAAGGACAAATGAACATCCCCAGTTGTACCTAGTACACTCTTCTACTATTAAAAAAAGTATCAAATATGTTTTGATTAATTATGAGTAAGAGTTTATCCGACTACATGAAATTCAAGTTTGAAAGTTAAGGAGATAATAATATAAGAACTGATGTATCTGCTGTGTGATACTTTGTTTTCTGACAAATAAAGCTTGCCTGAACATCAGAAGGTGGAGCTAGCCACTAGTCAACCATAAAGATCTGGAGGTCTATAGAGACGGGAGACAGGAAGTGATATGGCTGAGTGGAGAGAGGAAGTGATAAGGCGGGGCTGAGACTGGAGCTCAGCCCTTTTCAATCTGAGGAGTTGGAGAGGTAAGAGGTGACTGTGGCTGCTCCTTTGATTCTCTGATCTTTCAGCTTTTACCCTGATACCTGACTCTGGGTTTTTATTATTAAGAATAATTAGGATCATGCTTCAATTGGCTTTAAATCTCTTTTACCTATAAAAACACAGATCCCCTATAAGTTAACATTGGATTATTAAAATACTAATTTCTTTTCATTTAATATTAGACTTAGCTAACTGAAGGTGCAAGAACAATCTATTTTTAATTTCTTCCCTTTGTGCGTAGTTTTCTGTTAAGCAAAGTCAGAGCTCACACCTTCTAACTTGAAGGGCTCCCATTTGTATGCTGAGACCTAACATATTTAAAGTATACTTTTTTCCATCCTGCCCCTTCTAAGGAAACTTACAAGGTGTTTTTAGACTAACTGTGCTTCGCTATGCTGATATAATGAGTGTATTGATAGAACCTGAAACAGAAGGAGATTGGATGGGGGATTTAAACAAAAAAATGGAGAGGGCTGAAAAATTTAATAAAGGAATTTAAAAAAAGGCAATACTGGTAAAAATCTTGAGATGAGAGTTTAACTGATTTTCTCCCAGAGCGTAAATTTAATAGAGAAAGGTATCAAAGCAGACGTTTAGAACACAGGTTGGATGGTATGCAATTTCCTCTTCACTATCACTGCCATAGAGAGCTTTATAAAAACTTTACTTTTCACAGATTAAATTTCACTCTTTCTATGATGGGCTATGTGAGGCTTTAGAGTTATGTTTGGAAGGCTGCCTTATTCAGTTTGTAGCTGGGTAGATTTTAGGGAGCGATACACAGTGTAATACATCTGTGATTACAGCACGCACAACACATCTATCAGCAGTTCCAGAGAAACTTTGCACACTTTCTGTAATTCTTCCTTCCTTCTACACTGTCATAATTTCAGATATTTTTAACTGAATGGTTTAAATACACCATCTTCATTCTTCATTGTACATGGTTTTTTGGCTATAGACCAGAAGTTGACTTTGAGAAAATAAAAAAATTTGCATGGTCTGATTTTCAAAATTCTAAGAACTCACTCATTAGAACTGATGAAGATTTTTTTTAAAAAAGCGAGTGTATAATGTATATGCATATTCTAGTTATAATAAATTATTCCTAACTGTAATTATGAAAGTCATTAGCTTATTTTGTCTTATACTTGTATGTATGAAATAAATTTAGTTATTGAACATAGGCACCAAACAAATCTCAGAATGTTTCATGTTATAATGCCAACTGCATTTGGTGTTTTAACCATTAATATCCCCAGATCTTAACTCTTCTTGAATCATAAGGGTGCATAACCATTAGGCAGCAAAGAAATAGATATTCTTATAATTTAATATTTCTGTTTAATTTTGCACATATTTCTGCTTTGTTCTGTTTATAATGAAGTTCACAATTACACTTAACATTCTCATGCTCATAGCTTGGTAAATTATAACTGTAATTTTGTAAAACTTGGAAGAGGATATGGAGATAGAGGGTAGAAAGAGAATTTTGTAATAAATCAGGAAAGACAAGATAGAAATGCAAATTAAATAAAAATAGAATTGCATCATCAGACTTTTAAAGGAAGATATTAACAGACTTTTAATCTTGCCATCACTGAATGTAAATTCCATAGAATTTTAAATACTATTATAGAATTTATATCAAGGTATACAGATGCTGCAGAAAGAATCCTTTGATGGACCGTATTATTCTATTTCTTATTTTTCTAAATACCTTTTGTTGTATTATAAAAATAAATATATATGATTAATAAATTTAATCATCTGTTTACATCTGTTATCATTTAATAGATATTTAAAGACAGATAAATATGGAAATTTTGTATTTCCCCTAAATGTATCCAGATTTGTGTAAATGTATCAAGCAAACTGTAGAGAGTCTATGAGTGATGCATGGCCATGCATGTAGGTGGCTAGAAAATGTTAGTAGCTATTTCTGACACACTTACTTAAAAAGGGATGGAACTCCACTCTTTCCTTTTTCTGTATAGTTAAGGATGCTCTAAAGACATCCTTTATCTCTATACATGCTTTTTTGAAATGAGAAAAATTAAACTGTAATAGGAGGGGAAAAACCCCAAGAAGATGAGTCAGGAAAAGAAATCGTGTAAAAGGATCTCATACTAAAAGAAAAAAATCTTACAAACAAGAATAAAAGGAAAAGTGAGGATCCTTAAGTAGAAATAAGTTTATCTTTTTTTTTTTTTTAAGGAATGTTTACGTAGGAATTTGGGTATGTGAAGAGGATACCTTTGTCTCTGACATCAAATAAAAATTAGTTCACTAAATCCACATCTTTAGACAATCTGATCTGCATTTTTTCCAGCTTATTCTTCACTCATCACAATGGTAATTTTTGTAGTATCACAGGGAACATGATTTTATGATTGAGTTTATTTTAAAAGGAGCACTATTTTGATAAGCTAACAAATGCATTGGAAAAATATATTTGCTTTTTTTTGCTGCAAGCCTCAGAGAAGATTATGACAACACATCTCAACGTGTTCTTATTTTTATATGCTATGATGGACCAAGGTTTACACATTATATATATGTATATATGCATATATATGCTTAATGTGAGATATATTTATATCATGTTTAGTGTATCCATACTAATTTCTTAGAAGATTTGAAAAACCATTCAGAGTGTTCATGTAACTTATTTTTGTGAACAAAAATATTGGAATTATGAAAGTTGGAAAATACAGCGGATATCAATCAACTCCATGTGTTTATTACCTTGGGTCACTGCAAGCTATCTTCAATTGAATAAATAATTTCCCATTTAATCTATGGCTACCATTTTAGACCTTTTATTTTAAAATTTTCTCATTGTGAACAATTAACTTTCTCAATGCTTTGATAATTGTTTTTCAAACTTGTGAAGATGAATCCAAGGGAACAGCCATAGATTTACTCCATGCATCTATCTGTCTATGAAAACTATCAGAGTAATGGGCTCACTCTTGGCCTTTCCAAGGGTGATTCTTGCAACATACTAGAGAAATACAGTATAGTTAGTAAAAAATTAGAGGGGATAAAAGCCTCTAAACAACTACCTACTATGAAATATGTAGAATCCTATAAAGTCAATTTAAAAATATAGACAAACCCAGCCTTCGAATATTTAAAAGCACAGTATTTTTGTTCATCTCCCTCCCCAACAATGCCCTTCATACAGTAGTCAGACCTGACACAAATGCACTATATGGAGTCATTAATCACTTCTGCAAATCGTTGTAACAACATCAGGCACCAACAGTTAAGTTATTAAAAATAAAACAACAGTACAACCTGTAGAGTTGAGTAAAACTATCGAAAAAGAAGCATGTCAAGTTGGAAACTACTGGATCACAAAACATGGAAGAATGGTCAACTATTTCCTTCTTATCTATCATCAAACTCTACCTACATCTTGAAGATGCCACACCTGGACAAATTCCTTTAGGTCAAGTCCATGAACACTTCCCAAACATTTCTATACAAAGTTATACATTCATGCTGAGTTATTTATCATTATGTAGTGATAATCTGCAGTGGGCCAGAGTTTCATTTGCAGGCTATTCAGAGAGGACCTGTTGTAGTGTGATACTTAAATCCAGGGTGGAAGCATAAACGTAAGCTGTGCAGCCATAGTCTGAACAGGAGACTGTGGGTTGTGAAGGGATGTCTGGAGAATCAGAAGAATGAGTCGTGGAGGGTATATCTTTCTTTGTAGAAATGCTGAGGCACAAAATACAGGTGTTTATAGTGCTTTCATACATGAAATCCCTTCTCCTGTATGTGCATCATATGTAAACGTAAAGTCTGTATGCTGCTGACTATTCGTCTCTGATGTCCAATGAGTATGACTCCAATTCGTCTAATGTCACTGAGAGAGTATGAGGAGGGAGAGAAGGGAGAAGAGACAGAGAGGAAGGGATGGGGGGAGAGAGAGAGATTTTAAGCATATAGATTTAATAAATACAAGCCAGAGAAAATGAATACTTAGCTATGTTAAATATATGCCATGTTACATTTGACAAAAATATGTTGGTTAATTGTTAAGTAGTCACATAAATGGATAGCAAAAATTTTGTATTTTAGTCTTCCTTGTTCCATAAAATATTTTAAAATTCATGTAATCTCAAATTTAATGATAGAAAGAAAAATTGCATATCCAGATATAATGTTTACATTTCTATTGGCATAAGACTATTTAGAAGTCAATTTGTTATATAAATTTGCAACAGTCATAGAAAATACAGAGCATGTAGGGTAGAGGTATAATATGGGTATGAAAATGACATTAAGCAAAATTAGTAATTTTGTGGAAATATACATATTCTACAACCCTAGAGCAACTGCACTGCTGTGCTTAAGAGATACACAAAAAATGGATACAAAAATTGTACAATTCAAAAGTACTTGTACTAATACAGATTTTACAAACAGTGGAATCCCACACAGTAACCCAAATTGATGAAGTAGATTCATAGGCATGAATGCAAATGAATCTCAAATGTTGGGTGAAAAAAAGCAAGAACAAAACATAACCTCTTGGGTGAATTTTTAAATTTACATGCAAATATGTAAATTTAGATATGCACAGACTACTAAACATTAAATACAGAACAGGTATGACCTTGGGATGGAGGTGGGAGCTGTGATAGAAGTGGAGTACACTTCAACTGTCTTATGAATGGATTATCTTATAAACTTGGTGGTGGGTACACTGGAATTTGTTACATTAGTCTCTGTACTTGTTTGTGCATATATGAGAAGTAATCCATAAGAATCAATAAAAGCCAGTATTTGACTTTAAAAAAAAAAACTGTAATTAATTTGAACCATATAAAATTGCATTCCTATCTTAAACAATGGCAATTTTACATGGCTCCATTGTTATAATACCTTTTTTTTTTAAAAAAAAAAATAAATATCAAAGTTTTTAAAGATTTGTTTATTTATTTACTTATGTATTATGTACACAGTATTCTGTCTGCATGTGTCACTGCAGGCCAGAAGAGGGCACCAGATCTCATTACAAGTGGTTGTGAGCCACCATGTGGGTGCTGACACTTGAACTCAGGACCTCTGGAAGAGCAGTTGGTGCTCTTAACCACTGAGCCATCTCTCAGCCCCCTGTTATAATATCTTTAATCCACATTTTGAACATTTTTATTGGATGAAGGGAAAAAATGATCTTTGAGACAATGGAAGATGTCTGAACACAACAATACACAGAAGGATCTCTAAAATGGCAAAGAAACACTTTATGTAGATTGCTTTAATGAAGGTAGTAGGAACTAATTATGCTTTATTAGTATATATGAATAACAATTCACCAAGGCAGCAAACATTGTATTAATGTAATGCCTATGATGTGAATAAGATCAATATATATTTTGGAAGCATTTACAACAATGTCACAAATCTATTCAAATTAAATATTCCTTTAAAAGAATAATAGTTGAAAGTGTAACTTCCAGCTTCCACTGGGATAACAGTGAGAGAAGTCACATACCAGCCTTAGGAAAGGTGTCCTTGATTGCACACGTGAGCTTGAAATTCCATGAGCAGACTGTCTAATGAGAGCAATAAGTCTAGAGCTACTTACTCGATGCTCATTCTTGAAATCAGATCAAATGTTGTAAAGCCTGCCGCCATGAAGTTACTCTTGTATTGACCCATCTTTATAGAATCCAACCAGTCACCAACTGTGACGAACAATGGATATTCAGGAACGTCACCAGGGGATTCTGGCATTCTACAGGGACAGGAAACACAGCATTTAAAAGCCAGATAAGCCAGACCCAGTCATTTTTAGTTTTTCCTTTTGCAATATTCTTGTATCTAATATTTTTATCCTCTGTTTGAATGAACTCTAATTTTCTGTCTTATTCAGCAAGTAATTAGAAAAAAACTCTTTTAAAAAAAAAATCAAATAAGTCATTTCTTTTGACATTTTCTGCTATTTTAGCCACTATGGGTATTACATTTAATAGATCTTTAGAAGACCCATTTTTTTTCTTCCATATTCCTTTGTATGTTTTCTCTCATGAAATTGTTTTGAAACTTGAAGCCTAGTCTGCCCACTCTCTCTGCATGGAGAGTAACAGCTGTTCATGATTACCATTTTCTTGGGAATCCATGCCCTTCACCACATGAAAACTCAGAACCAACTAACCTGGGCTTACAGGAGCTCTCAGAGACTGAACTGACAACAGAGAGCCTGCGTGGGACTGACCTGGGCCCTCTGCTATGTGCTACAGTTGTGGTCCTCTTGTGCAATTCCTAACAGTGGGAACAAGGGCTGTTGCTGACTGTTTTTCTGGCTTTTGGGACCCTCCTCCTCATACTAGGTCACCTTGCCCAGCCTTAATACATAGGGAGGTGCTTAGTCTTACTGCAACTTTATATGCCATGTTTTGCTGATACTCATGGGAGAGTATCAGAAACAGGAGGAGTGGATTGAGGTGTGGGGACAGAGGGGAGTTGTGGGGGGAACTGAAAGGAAAAACTACAGCCCAGTGTAAAATTAATAAATTTTAAAAAGGGGATCCATGTCCTTTTACCGGCCCCACACTTACTGTGATGGTTCTCCTTCTAATGATGAATTCATTGATCAAACTTCAAGTTATGTTTTTAAACATTCAACAATAATAGTCGTATTTAAAAACAATTTCTGGTATCATAAAACTTAGTTACACAAGTAGGATTTACGTATAACCAAGCATAGTGTATGGGTATTGTAGCTCAAAACATAGGTATAAAGGCATAAAACAAAGCAAATGTCAATGAAATTTGGGCTAACAAGTCAAGGAGTATAGTACTGATAGATATTTAATTAGAATGCTTTTTTGCATGTATTTTAGAAACTAAAATGATTGAGATAATACAATTTTAATATCTATTGTATTATCTCAATCATTTTAGTTTCTAAAATACATGCAAAAAGCATTCTAATTAAGAATGTTTTATACTTTAAGCATAGAAATAATTTAAAGGCATTATTTCAGAAAGACTAGGAAAGATATGTGTGAATGCATGCATTCATATATGTGTATACATAGCACACACATATTACCTAAAGTTAGGGGGAATAAAATGGAATTATCTTAGAAATTATAGTAAAATAACTCAGGATTTGGGGCGTAAATCATTCTAGTAAAACATTGTAGTATTCTTCTTCCAGGAATATTGGAACACAGTCCATGAATGAAGCTGTGTGAGATTTCTGAGAGCCAGTGAAACAACTCCATGTAAACAAGACAGGAGTCTGGTAACCTCTGTTCCTCTACAACATGGGATGGATGGTCTTGGAATGTGCTTTAATGCCCCTCCCAGGTGTAGTAAATAGGAGCGAGTTGACCTCAGATTATCCTCATTTTACCCATTCTTACTCAGAATGAGGTTTCCAAGCGTGAATTGTCCTCCAGACCATATACAGCCTAAACTCATGTGACCTTGCCCTTGTGACTGTCTACAACTTGGACTTCAGTGAGCTTTGCTTACATGACCTTGCTTAGCCCACAGAATACCCCCACAACATAAATTGTCTGATGCCTTGAATAAAATTGTTATTACATGAGACTTTAGTCTGCCTCATTTTCAGGCTTTACTCTCTGAGGTTCATGCTACCACCTAGAGCAACAATGTAAGAACATGTAAATATTTTGATGTTTGTAAAAACACTTGGTAGAAAAAGTGTGTAATAACTGATGCATTACAATCAAGGTCTTATTTAAACATTCTTAGATACAGAACTTACATTATCTAGTAAACTAATAATGATCTTTAAAATATGCTCATGATTTCATTCAAATCAATATTTACTAAGTAATGAAAAACATTCTTACTACAAGTAAACTGTTTTATTAGACACTGAAAGTTAGTCCAACTTTCAATTATTTTGTTCCTAATATTTTTTAAATGAAAGAAAATATCTGCATAAATAATATTTTAAATATTTCATCAAGCTTTTGCTGTCAGGATTTTAATTGGAATTATAATTTGCTAATATTCAAAAGCACTTGGCTAAAACCCTATGAAGGAAGAATTTCTGGGCTAATACATACTTTTTAACTCTGGTATCATTCTGATAAAGTATACATGGGAGTGAGCATTAAATTCTAAGGGGGAAAATTGAAGACCCATTACAGTCAAATTTAATCTTAAGTGTTTTTTTTATTTTTATTTTTATTTTTATTTTTATTTTTTTACCTTCCCTCTAAAGTCTTTGAGAAGCACAGTTGTACTTTTTACACCATCTAAAGACTAGGAGGTGGCGTCTTGCACTGCAGGACCAGGTCCTTGCTACACATTCCTTTCTTTGGATATTTTCTTTGCTGTGTTGATTTCTTTCTTTTTCTAAACTGAGATTCAGTTTAAATTAGAGGTGGATATAAATGTGGATATTGGAGAAACACAGAAGTTTTTTGTTTTGTTTTTTTTTGGTATGGAATAGGAGTTTGTGTACACTGTACTCTATGTTGAGTATGGTTTCTCTTAATAGTGATTTTACTAAAAAAATATATTTAGTTCCAGTATATTTCTATAATTCCTATTTTGGAAGCTAAACCATAATGACAAGGCTATTTAATTGTGGGTTATTTCATTCTAGTTAATATCAGAATGACTCACAATTTTAAACAAAATAAAAATGAGTCATGCCCAAATTTGAAAAACTATCATAGCATCATCTAATGACAGGTTCTAGTTTGCTGCAGTGTTTCTTCTAAGTTTCTTAGCTGTATATATGTTAATAAATACCATCAAATAAAAATTCATATATGAAGTACTAAATAAAAACCACCGTGGCAAACAAATTTAACTAGATTTTTGAATGACAGCATTCCTTAGAATCCCCAATTGTCAAGCATACATTCTGAATATGTATGAGAATTCAAAATAGCTTCTGCATAAGTTTCTTGAATTATTTACTCAGTGTCTATAACATAATCTTTTAGGAAGTACTACGGTATTTCACAACTAACTCTCAAAAGATTAGGACACCCTTATTGACTATTAGTATAAGTAACCATAGGTGAATGTCTTATTTTTAGAACAATATGGCTTTAATAAATGGAATTATTTGTTATAGAATTTTGTTAAAATGAAACAAAATTGGCTGGGCGGTGATGGCGCATGCTTTTAATCCCAGCACTCAGGAGGCAGAGGCAGGCAGATCTCTGTGAGTTCGAGGCCAGCCTGGGCTACCAAGTGAGTCCCAGGAAAGGTGCAAAAGCCACACAGAGAAATGCTGTCTTAGAAAACCAAAAAAAAAGTTAAATTTACATTTCGTTTATATTCTTACTTCTTTTTTTGTTTGTTTTTATTTATTTGTTTGAAACAGTATTTCACTATGTGGCTCAGCCTGGCCCCAAACTCTTGATCCTTCTGCTTCAGCCTCTAGAGTTCCAGGATTATAGTCGTGTACCTTAACACCTAGTTTATAGTCTTCTTGATGCACAGGGAAAGTTGGATAAGTCTCTTTTTCTACAATGAGATGACACTGGAGCACCTCTTGAGATTTCACAATTTTATGCAACTGGTGAGTAGAAATGTGATTTGCTAATTTTATGTCATTAACATAGAAAATCGACGGGAGAACAAACACCCTTTAAAACTAATGACTGAAACGCCCTATTTCCCCACTGAAAAGCATTCCCAGTTGCTCCCCAAGTCTTCCATTGCACACACATTAGTAACCTAGTTAACTCCATAGCCTTTTCTGCAGCATGGCACTTGATTTAGTAAAGTCAGGGGCCCGGCATTGTCCATAGCAGCCGTGCGGTAATTTTGATTTCATTTTATCTTATACTGAGGTTGAAAAATGCTGCTATATTCTTGCTTTCAGAGTTGGACACTATCATCCTCACATGAATTCTCCAGAACATTGCCTAATAAACAATAAATGCCCTTTCTTATCAAACCTGTACAGTGATAAATTCAGTCTATTTTTGGCTGAGATTGTGGAACTCTCTGGTCTTTTGTGATTAGTGGAGTTGCTCACCTGAAATATCTTCCTAGTTTATCCAGAAGCTCACATTTTCAAAGCATATATTGTAAGCTGGATATAGCAGTTCACACTTGGACTCTCAGCCCTAAGGAATATTAATCACTTTACAGGAAGTTCTCTTGATTCAATGGCTATTCTTCTCAACATTTGGTTAATTCATATATCAACATCTAAATATATACATTGCTCACCCAGTCAATGAAAGAAAATTTTACTTTGCATTGTTTTCAAATTTTCAAGATTTTTACATTGCACTCTTATCAATAGAGCCTATTATTCAACTTGATCACAAATTAATGAAATAATTTTGAGACTAGAAATTAAAGCATGATTTGACTCAAAATATCTTAAAGTATCAAATGCTTGGAAACATGTATCTTGCCTCTACTTAATGCTTAAGGGGAATGAATGAATAGTATTTGCAGTGTGATTCTTAACTGTGTTAAGTTGGGGACATTAAGTTTTGTCAGACTTTATTCAGTAACTTCTGTTTTTAATTGTTCAGATTATTAAATATGCATAATAAGATTGATAACTGGTAAAACATAAAGGAAAAATAATTAAAATCATAGGTAGGTGCACAGAGGGAGATCAGTGTAAGACAGGAATAATACATTTAAAATAATCTCTCAGAATTCTGAGTAGAGTACTCAGCACATGGTCCCTAAAGAGAGACAGGTCACTGGATCTCAATGAGTCTTTTGTGAGGAAATAATCCAGAGTAAAAACATGCAGCCACAATGTATTGGCAGTAACTGTCATTATATCACTATGGGATCAAGTCACAGTACTCCACAATGACAGCGGCATAGCATCTGAGCTAAGTGGGAAAGTGTCATGATGTAATGTCTGCCATTACAGGCAAGAAGAAGCCACACGTGTATATAGCACTAGAAAATCCAGTCTCTAGAAAGGCCCAAGGATGCCACTCTGGAACTATGTTCTTGCCATATTTCCTTCATCTCTCTATGTTGTAGTAGTCATATCTGTTCTCAATTAGTGTTCCTCAAGTGAATGCACACTGCAGGAAGATGCTTAGAGAGTATATGACTATTTCTGTGCTATTTTTCTCCATGAGGGAGGGCATGTGCTCTACATCTTTGTATTTACTCAATAAAAACAATAAAGCGACAGATGTGCTACACCCAAATATTGTAAAAGGCATTTAATACATTTCATCTACGAAGTCTTATTTAGCACAAAGAAATCTAACTGGAAAAATAAAAATGCACCTTCTTTTCTTATACTCATATGTTCAGGATAGTACAGGGCTGAGAAACATCATGAGATTTTCTGTTATTCTCTACTGTGTAGTCTGAATGAATATAGACTTTGGAGTTGATGAACCTTGTTACTAATCTGATTACTTCTTGTTGTTGTTGTTTGTTTTTTTGTTTTTTTTGTTTTTGTTTTTTTTTTGTTTTTTGTTTTTTTTGACAAATAGCCCCCTTGAGTCTCCCTTTCCTTATTTGAGCCATGGGGACAGCAGTAGTGATAATTAAAGAAATAAGTAATGAAAGTACCCAGTAGATACAATGAGTAGCACACAGTACTGTCTCAGTAAGTGGTACTAATTGTTACTGTTTGTAACACAGAACATGTAGCAGTACTACTACAGTTATAGGCAGTACTCTAATTATCTTGTGCCTGAGAGTAGCTCATTCAGTTTAGATTTTCTCATGGGCAGGTAGGAACTTCATACTTTCTGACCAATGCTTCGTAGTCTACCTTCCTTCCACAATTACTGTGGAATTTCTGCTCAGGTTTGACCAGCCAGTTATTTCTGTATGACAAAACATCAATAAAGTACCAGCGACAACAATCAAAACAAAACACACTGCTCAAGGCTTGTTTATGGACAGAAACAATTTTGTAGATGTTGATAATATAGTCAGTGTTGTGAAACACCTTTTGAAAATGGACGGAAAATTGTATATTAAACTGTTGAAAATTATTGACTGCATACAAGATGATAGTTTTATTTGGTCTTAGGTGTCTCATCATTTTCTGAAGCAGAAGCATTACAGCGCTGGGATGATTGTTTCTCTACCTTCCTTATACACTGTAAACCAAGTGCTTGAAAATTCAACCATTCACTTGTACGTACTAAGGAAGATAGTAATTAAAGTTACTAAGAACTACATATTTACAAGATCCCTAGCCATGGCTAGTGGATAGTGAAAATATTTACAATGTGCCTTAGCTTGAGCAGAATATGACTAATGAGCTCATTTACCATTATGGACCAGCACCATCCATCAGAGGAATTGCTTCATATTCCCAGAGAACACATTTGAATTGATGTTTGAAACGCACAAAATTGTTTGCCAGTGACTTTCAGTGGGCTTGCAACAGAATTGGAAATGTTATTTTCTCTTGCCGCCACCTACTCTTTCCCTTCCCCTTTTTTCTTTTTGCAATACTATGCATCAAAGGTAGGGACAAAGCAAGGGTTCTACTGCTGAGCTGTGTACATTAAGCCCTAGGAATGTTATTTCTTGATGGCATTGCAGCACTTCGAAAGAGCGCAGCTAGCTGACTGCAATCTTATATGCTTAGCAGATGCCAGAGCCTGGAGCATTGGAATGGATGGAGAATGAATGTACTGGGAGATGTGATAGGGTGGGGAAGGTAGGTAGGGCTTCGTGAGAGGACACCTTAGGGTAATCAGGTCACTTTGTATTATTAAACTTCAGATGGCCAGATCCATCCCTGGACTCTGTAGGATTAGACCCACTTGGAATTGGGAACTACAAGGTTGATCTTGACAGTTGTGGGAGAGGGGACACAGAGAGGGAAAGGAACAGAAGTACAGTCAGGCATGGCCTCAACTGCTCTTCTACACATAACCTTGATCCCAGCCAGTCCCATTCTACGAAGGATTGTGTACCATGTGACAATTATAAATAACTCTTTGGGAGGAAATTATTATAAAGTGATTAATGAGGGTACATTGCATTTATGGAAGGTTGCCTGCCTCCATCAAGATGGTAATTTTGAAAATGTATTTAGCAGTTGGTTGGATTTAAGGACATTCTTATATAAATCACCATGATCTCATATATGTCTATACACTTTTAAAAATAGTGTATTGGGAGCTCTTCAGAAATGAAAATGTGCTCCTGGGGAAGTATCGGGCAGAGGAATATCAGTAGAAGACAAGAGTGAGCTCTTCCCAGTCCTGAAAGCCATACATCAACATCTTTCCTATAGATACTCAGGTGTTTGCAAGGAATGGCTACCAATGTGATTTATGAAATTTCTAATTTGTTAGCAGAAAACTATTAAACTGTGGGGTTCATAGCCTTCCATATTCTCTTTGATCATCTTATTTTCTCCCCACTTATTATCTTATCAACAGAAAGATTAAAAGTTGCTCAGGTGAATTCTTTTTTGATGTTGTTGTTGTTTTTGTTTTTTGGTTTTTTTGAGACAGGGTTTCTCTGTGTACCTTTGCGCCTTTCCTGGAACTCACTCTGTAGCCCAGGCTGGCCTTCAACTCATAGAGATCTGCCTGGCTCTACCTCCCAAGTGCTGGGATTAAAGGCGTGCGCCACCACCGCCACTGCCCTGGCTCAGATGAATTCTTGAGAGAAAGGCAATTAGGGTGGAATAAAAACCATGGGAATGTTGATGAAAGAACAATGCCTGTGTTGGTGTAGAAATGAGAAAAACTTGGAGTTTGGGGACACTGGAGTAAAGGAGAGCCTAATGATGAGTGGCTGCTCATTATCCACTCGGGCTCTTTAGCATTTTCGTGTGTGTGTGTGTGTGTGTGTGTGTGTGTGTGTGTGTGTGTGTGTGTACATGTGTGTATTGCATGCATGTGGTTATGCAGAAGCTAGAGAAGGCCATCAAATCTTTTATTTTCTGCCCTGCAGCCTTAAGACAGGTTTTTTCATTGAATTGGAAGCTTGCTATTTTGCTTTGGCTGGCTGGTCAAGTTTCTATTATCTCTACCTCTGATACTGGGGACATAGGCACACACAATCATGCTCAGGTGTTTTTTGTAATGTGGGTGGTGGTGATTCAAACTCAGATTAATACCCATGTCTGTAGAGCAAGCACTCTTATGCACCACCCCATCTCCCCAGCTGGCCTGTTTGAGAGGCATTCTGTCACAAAGATTGATGGTCATGTTTCCTTAATCCAACATTAATCTGGGACAGGCATGTGTTCTTGGAACTTGAGGAATGGAGGGGCTGCTCATGTGGAGGTGCTTTGTCATCATTTTGTAAACACAAAGCCAAGCAGGCCATCTCATGACACTAAAGTGTCTCAGTTCTTTAGGACTAGAAACAAGAGTGTGTGGATGGCAGTGGGACTCTGGCATGAGTGGGAAGACAAGGAAAACCAATCCTGGCCCTCATGATAATAAGAATAAAGAATAGTTTCAGGCATGATACCTTGGGAACTCTGGTTCATTTTGTTTCTCAAACACAAATATATTAAAACAAAAAGTTCATATGCCCCTGTCATGAATAAGGATAGAAAAATCACTCACAAAAATTTCCATTTGTTTCAGAGAGATTAGGTTTTGGAATTGAACCAAGCTGACAACTTAGATGAAGGATGCAACCTCTGGTCTGTGTGTGGCGGGGCTCTTAGAACATGGCAGTCACTTCATCATCGATCTCTGGACATCAATCAGGACCCTGCATCTGCCTTGATCTATGTGTTCTTGTTGCATTTTTGGGGGGTCATTTTCTGATTTGAGAGTCTTCTTATTTTATAAATAAGATGATTATTCACAGTCTCAAAGTGCAATCAATTAAAAATGATAACTGTAGCCATTTTCACAGGTGGATAGCTTTGCTATAGCCACCATTAAGTCTGTTAACCCTGTGTTACAGGAAGCCCAGAAGAAATGATTTGGCTTTAGAGGTATGGTGTGATTTCCTCTTCCATGAATGTAGAATTATTTTGTAGTATGTTTCCATTATGATGTTCTCTCAATAGTAAAGTATGAACACTGTATTTTCAAGAAAATATGAAACCAAAAAACAAGAAACATTTTCTCTATTTAACTTGCCTACAGGTTTATGGAAATAAAAGTTATTATTATGCATTGATTTTTATTTTGACTTTGTAGTCCCTCTTTATTGTCTCATAAATTTTATAAAACTTTGTCCTTTTGAGGCTGCTCAAACACCTGTGCACCCCACTGCTAAATCCAGCTACTACTCCACTTGGTGTTTTCTGAATCTGTGAAGACTTGTGTATTACATTCCTTGACACAGTCTTCTCTTGTGGCTTTTATGATGTGGCTCCATTCGTGTTTCCTGCATCACCAGTGTGGCTCGTAGGAACCCATGGAGGCCAGGAGGGGGTCGTATATCCTGGAGCTCAAGCTACAGGGAGTTTTGAGCAGCCCTGTGTAGTCAGTCAGAAACTGACTCAAGAATAGTACACACTCTTAACTGCTGAGCTATCTCTCTAGCTCCATAGCCCAGATATTTTATCTCAAATTCAATCTAGAAGTTAGGCACCTATGGAATTTCCACTTGACTATCCCATAGGCATCTCTGACTCAGAATTCCCCAAATAATCTCATTTATTCTCCAGAACTTGTTCCTGTTCTTCTCTTAGCATGTATAACACCCACTGTTTGTAAAAAAAAAATGAGAAATATCTATTTCTTTCTTCTTCTTTTTATATTTATTCAGTGACCAAGACACATTAATATTGTTTATGTATGTTGCCAGACAATAAATTCATTCTCTTTTTTCCTGATCTCAACTTTGTTCTCATTTTATAATTTAGGCCTTGAACTTTTTTCTTAACTCGTTATTATTATTATTATTATTATTATTATTATTAATTATTTTATATACCAACCACAGATTCCCCTCCTTTCCCTTCTCCCATCTTGCCCATCTCCCCCCATCTCACCCTGCATTCACTCTTCACAGAGGGTAAGGATTCCCTTGGGTAGTCAACACTGGCTTACATATCAAATTGGGGCTGGACTAAGACCCTTTTCCTTCATCAAGGCTGAGTAAGGCATCCCACTATAGGGTATGAGCCCTAAAAAAATGCCAGTTCATGTGCCTGGGATAGGTCCTGATCCCATTGCTAGGGTCACCACAAACAGATTAAGCCATACACTGTCACCCACATTCAGAGGGTCTAGTTCAGTCCCATGGAGGTTCTCCAGCTGTCAGTCAGTCCAGAGTCCATGAGCTCCAATTAGCTTGAGTCAGCAGTCTCTGTGTTTTTTCCCATCATGATCTTGACCCCCTTTGCTCCTATACTTCCTCCTAACTCTCTTCTACTGAACTCCAGGAGCTCCACCCAGTGCTTGGCTGTAGGTCTCTGCATTTGTTTCCATCAGTCACTGGATATACGTTCTGTGATGACAATTAGGGTAAATACCAATCTGAGTGCAGGGGAAGGCTAGTTCAGGCACCCTCTCCACCATTGCTAGGAGTCTTAGCTGGGGACATCTTAGCCCTTGAACTTTTATAGCTTGGATTTCTGAAAAGACATATGTGGCTCCATTTCCCATCTTGTTCCTTGCTTTGCATTCATAGCCTGAATCAACACTCAAGTGGTCTTCTAGAAGTGCAACTGTAATCACATTATTCTCTTGCTTAAACATCCTTCAGTGGCTGTCCATGGCCATAGTAATAAAATCCAAAGTGCTTTTCTTTTCTATGCCTTTTGCTCACAGCTTCCGATGTTGGACTGCTCAGAGGAGGCAGTCTGCAGCAATAGTTGGATCACTAGCTATTTCATGCTTGGCTTCATTTTGCTGAGAATGCCAATTAATGATTTAGAGGTGAACTCTTACATGATCGGCTGTGGAAAGAGGTCTGTTTCAAATATCCCTTAAAGAGCCTAGTCCTATTGTTACTAAAACTCTATACAGACTGGGACCTGTGACCCACAGTGAATGTCTGCATATCCTGTGGCCATCTTGTGATTCAGGAAGGTATGCTTTGGCTATTTATAATCTAGTCTAAAAGAAGACACTGATGATATTTGAAGTGTAATATTTCAGACAGAGATGAGGATTATTTTTGCTTCTCCTCCCAATCATTGTTCTTTAGAGAGAAGTGCGTAGATTTTCTTGGTTCTACTGAAGGTTACAAAATGGTGTATGAGTGCCTTGACCCACCCTGTTCTGGTGTGGGGAGAGGAAAGTAACAAGAGTGAGGTGTGATCAGACCAGAAGGGAGCATCCTCGCTTTTGGTGATGGTGACTCACAAATTACACCCCCTCCCCATCTTGCTTGTGATTTCAAATAGAGGGATGGAACATAGAATGAAAAGAAAGAGGGGACACACACATGCACACAAATTCTACTTATAAAGGTAAAGAAGGATTAGTAAAGACATAAATATCAAAGATCCACAAGAGAAATATAAACAAAGTGATGCAGATAGAATAGATAACAGAGAGAAAAGAAGGGCAAATTTTTTTCTTGTGAAAAATCTCCACATTTTTTTTTCATATTCATCATTTATCTGTTCAGCTGATAAATAAAATAAGGTTTATACAGGATTGGCAATTAGACAGTGAGTGACCAAGGCAAACTCATTCCCTCAACCTGTTGTTCTTGCCTGTAGCCTGAAAGAAATTATGATTGTCAGGGGAAAACAATACCAACATTATGCATCTTACACAAGGATGTCCTCCACCAGTGTGTGAAGGGCGCTGGGATTGCGGATCAGTTTGTCAAGGAAGCTGACGATGTCGGTAAATTTTGGCCTGTGATTTCTTTCTTTCTGCCAGCAATGGAGCATCAACTGGTGCAGGGATGGTGGGCAGCCCATTGGAGCAGGAAGTCTGTAACCTTCTTCAATGGACAAAATTACCTAAACGCAAACACATGCAGATCACGCTCTTACTTTTGGTGACAAGATGTATGCTAAGCAATAGCATCTTTACATGCAAACAGTAAAAACCAAAATACTATTAAGCACACAAACAACTCAAGAGGACAAGTATGGCCTAAGCAAGGGTAAATATCTAATTTCTGAACAGGGAATGCTGGTAACTCAGCAGCATCTGCTGCCCCTTCTGGGAAGAAAATGTGCTGTATACATGCACTGCTGGAGTCCATGTAGTTAAGTTTCATCACAGTCTCAAGAACACAGCTTCTGTGTTGCTTTGCTGGACTATCTGAAACCCTGATGCCAACATCAGAAATGCAACATGATATGGATATATTCAGTGTAAACTGTATGTGACAAACAGGATTGTTTCTTGAATCGGTTTTTCATCTTCCTTATAATAAGGCCAGTGTGTTTTTGAAACCCATTATTCTCTCTTTGTTGCTTATTTTGGTTCTCCTCATTGACTTTGGATTTTTCTTTAGTCTGACACTGACCTGGCAATGAAGTTGTTTTCCCATGAGTCCTAAGGTAGTTCAAAATATGAAAAGCTAACAATGGCGAGCACCAAGTCCTATGAACATAGGGACATTCAGTCTGAGTACCCAACAGATCATTCTCTGGTGAGCAAGGGGCTCTTTCTGTAGGACATGGTGGTGACCAGTTGTGTGCACTTACTGTGCAGCTAGCAGGACTGAGGGATTGAAATTTTGATCTTGATTAATTTTGATTCACTTAATTTATTTTAAACTCTCACTTCCTGTCCAGGTCTAGAGAAAGGAATCTGCATAAGAGTTAAAAATCACCAGGAGATGACAGCCTGGTGGTTAGAATCCACTTAAAGGCCATGTAGGCCATTTACTTGCTTAATGTATTACCTGCCAGCCCCTCCCATGAGGAATTCCTGGAGGTGGAATAAAACCAATTCTGAATTTATATAGATTAGTTTTTGAAGAACAGATCAAAGGTAGTCATTTGAACCTTTGCTCTTATACCATCTTTTGGGGAGTATTTTTCTTTTGTACAAATTTAAAAGCAAGAAAACTGAGTATCAAATGTATTTAGAACAGACATCAATCAAATTCACCTCCCCACCAACAAACAAAATATAAAACAATGTTAATATCGCTATGTTAAGAAATCTGTTGCAGGACCATTACATATATTCTGTGTATTTTTTTCGAACACTGATATCTCATCTTAATTTCTTCTTTGATTTTTTTTAAGACTTTTTTTTTTTTTATTTGAGCTGAGGATCGAACCCAGGGCCTTGTGCTTGCTAGGCGAGCGCTCTACCACTGAGCTAAATCCCCAACCTAATTTCTTCTTAAATTGACACATTTCACATGACTCTAAAATAGTCTGAATTGATGTAATTTGTAAAAAGGAATCATTAATATCTCTTCAGAATCCTCTTCATCGCTAAGTTTCAACTTTTTCAGTATTACAGAATTTCTTGTGAGCATGTCAACATGTTTGTGACCACAGTACTTTGTGCATGTACATGTAATCTCCTGTGTATGGCTATGAGGATGCCAGAGATGACTTCAGCTGTCTTCTTCTATCAATGCTCACCTTATGATTTTGAGGTGGGATCTCTCACTGAACCTGGAGCTTGCTGGTTTGGTCCCTGAGCCCCTGGGACCCAGGTTTCTCTTCCATCCCAGAGCTTTCATACTCAGCTTCATAGATGAGTGCTGGGGATCCCAATTCAGGTCCACAAGCTTGAGCATCAGGCACTTTACTCACAGATCTTTCTCCCAGTTCTATAATACTTTAACCCTCATGGATATTAATGTTTTCCTTTCCATTTTATGTCACATTATTGAATATGATTTCTTTCTTATCTTTTTCTTTTCTTCTTTTTTTTCCCAAACTACTTCTGGTACCAAGTAGGCTTGAGATTAAGTCCTTTTGTTACATGTTTTAATAAAACACAAATGGATAAAAATGCTTGAAATCAATCAAAACGACTGTGAATAGCTTCTGGAAGCAATTATAAAAAACAGGACAAAATGACTTTAGAGAACAATTTTGAAGTTGTGCCCTGGGAGCATGAGAGTAAATTTGCCAGTTATGTGATAATATGTGCATAGAATAAAACAGTGACAAGTGGAGGTCATGAGGTTAGGAGAAAAACGTTGCTTTTATTGAGTATTTTCTGTGCTTAGTCCTTATACTTTCTTTTTGGTTACTGCTTAAAATTTTGCAGTATGGTGGTTACTATCATCATGATTCCTTACATCCTAAAGTGAGGTAGGGAGACTCGCTTAGATTCACATCATTACCCTGTAGCAGAATTAGGACCTGTATTTAATTCCTTTCAGATGCCTTCTCTGCTATTCCTCAGATACTGGTTTTAATTTTCATGATAGAATATTTTCCTCTCAAATTTTATACCATGCAGCAAACATGAATACTGCTTATCATGTTACCCTTTGTCATTATACATGCTAATTTGACTTCAGTGTTTTCATTTGGGCCCTAAATTGTATGCTCAGTAAATTAAAAAATTATTTTGCAGTCTATAAACTGTAATGTTTAACTGAGTCATTATTTCTGAACATTTCTGAGTCTTATGCACATCTCTACTATTTCATCTATTATTTTTTTTCTGTTTTTGAAAATTTATTTATTTAAAAAAAGTTTTTTATTTTATTTTATATACCAATCCCAGTTCTCCCTCCCTCTCCTCCTTCCACCCCCTCCCATCTCCCCAATTCCATTCCCCATCCACTCCTCAGAGAGGGTAAGGCCTCCCTCTGCCCCCCACTGTGTCAAGGCTGAGCAAGGGTTCTCAACCTAGAGACTGTGTTCCAAAAAGCAATTTCATGCACCTAGAATAAGTCCTGGACTGACCTAGGCCTTCTGCATCTGGGTGACAGTTGTATAGCTTGGTCTTTGTGGGGTGTCTAGCAGTGGGACCAGGACCTGTCCCTGATGCATGAGCTGGCTCTTTAGAACCTATTCCCTATGGTGGGATGCCTTGTTCAGCATTGATGCAGGGTGGGAGGAGCTTGGTTCTGCCATATCTTGATATGCCATGCTTTGTGGATTCCCAAGGGAGACCTTACCCCATCTGAATAGAAAGGGAGGAGGAGTGGGTGGAGGTGTGGAAAGGAGGTGGGGGGAGGGAACAGGAGGAGAGGAGGAAGAGGAAGCTGTGGTTGGTATGTAAAATAAAATAAAGAAAAAAAAAGAATAGTGTCTGACTTATTAGTAAATGCTAATGATCTAAACAGAAATTAATGAAATAATTTTTGATATGTCTTGTTAGAGGAACACATTTCTGTAAAATTTGGAATATCTAGCTACTTCAAATAGACCCAGGGAAAAGCGTGATAGCATTTGAAGTCCTGAAGAACACAGTAGTAATTAAAAAAAAGTCATCAACACTACCCAAAATCTTATAAACTTATTGTTTGCTTAGACTATTCAGATGACAGGGGACTTGCTCTTCCTTAAGAAGGAACTTTATTACACTTATCATTTCGCTATGATCTTCCTCCTGCCCCGTGCCCCGTGCTGCAACCCCCTCCCCCCGAGAGATTTTTCTAGACAACTCATGGAAATGGTTCACACCAAACATCCAGACCACTTGGCATCTATCAGGCAGTGAACTCCCTCAGAGTTGATGCTTTTTCTCTACCAGAAGACAGTGTGGTATTGCTGTAAAGAAATTTTACCTCTTTGTGTCCAGCAGAGCGTCAGTCCTCACAGAGCTGTCTCTGGGGCAGTGGGAGGAGGATCAGGAGACCCATAATTTTCCTTCTTGCTGACCTCTTTGTCTTTTAAGCTTCCTTAGGTCTTTAGCACATCATCTTATGAAATTTATTTTAAACCCTGGCTCAAGATAGGTGTCTAACCCAAAAGGAATCCATCTTGTAGAACAGTTGCAATAACAGTACAACAGTGGTGACGATACAAAGACACCCAGCTCATTGTTGAGAGCTCTTGAGTCCCATTTCCAAAATTCTAGTTATCAATGATGTACGCTTCTTATTTTTGTCTTTGAAACAACCCTATGGGGGTAGCTACAGTTCTTATCATCATTTTATAGGTAAGACACCTAATCACAGGAAGACTAGACTTGCCTAAAGCTGCTCACATACCTAAAAATTCTAACTTCAAAAGTCGCCTGAAACTTGATTCACAAAAATATATTCCTAATGGATAGTCAATAATTTTCACCCAAACAGATACATATTAATCACTTAAAATGTACTATTGGTCATTCTAATGAATGTGAAAGATGACACAACATGATATGTATTTGTGATAAGAAGTGTATAATCTAGTGAAAGAGAGCAAGGCCTGTGAGTACAGTATCATCTAAAACAGGAGTCTGTGGGAGCACATAGTAGAGCTTAGCTCAGCCTTGGGACAGCTGTGCAGGGGAGGTGAGTATACAATGGTTTGTGGAAGTTTGCAAGGGCAAGTGGGGCCTCAAAGGAGATGCTACTGGATTTGTGTGGTTGGAAAACTCTTAAGAAGAATCTAAAGCTGCATAAGAGATAAAACATTGATCTCCTACATCATTATTGCTTTTGTATACGATAAACTTAAACACGCATTTTCAACTAATTATGATATGTTAACTGACATATATTCATTGTACATGGTGTTGGGTTTCCTGAGGTCAACTGCATATTAATGTATTTAATATACTTGAAGAATATTACTCCATACTCCCTACCCTTCTTATCTGCCTCACACCCTCTCATTTGCACCTTTTATTCTCCCTGGACAGTTTTACTTCTACTTTTAAGTCATATATGCATATGTGAATATATATATATATATATATATGTATACACACACACACACACACACACACACACACACACACACACATATATATAAAATCTGGGATCCACAATTAAGAGGCAACATGGAATATTTGTCTTTCTGAGGTTTGCTTAATTTGATTAAGATAATTATCTCCAGTCATATCCATTTCCCAAAATGGACATGCCTTTTTTTCTTTATGGTTGAAAATTATACCACACTTTCTTTATCCATTCATCCATTGACAGGTTGGTTTCAAAGCTTAGCTATGATAAATAGTCTTACAGCAAACACTGATACATGTAAATTTAGACTTTCTACATAGAAGAAAAGTTTTAGCAAATGAATGATTAGATTTTGCTTTTAGAAAGGCTCACTGTGGAAAGCCTAAGGAGATTGGCAGTGGAGACAGATAAAGTTTCAGGCTTGGTAAAGGACATAGGAAGAAAAGTACTTTATTGGAGGCTTGAGTGACTATGAATCTGGTGCATGGTGTGTGTGTGTGCACGCGCGCGCATGTGTGCTTATGGAGGCCAGGTCAATGTCATTATCTTTCAAAATTGGTCTCTACCTTCTTTTGTGAGACACGGTCTCACACTGAGCCTGGAACTCACCAATTCAGTGAGACTTGCTGACCAGCTGGTTCAGGAGGTCTTTCTTTCTTGGCTTCCCCAGTACTGGGATTACAGATGTGTGTTGCCACAGTTGGCTTTCTGTCTACATGGTGGAGATCTAAATTCAGGCCTTCATGCTTGCATGGCAAATAACTTACTGACTGAGCTAACTCCTTGGCCCATTTGTCCAATTTTCATCAGCTTTTGGGTTTTAGATTTAAAACACACACACACACACACACACACACACACACACACACACACACACCCCACACACATTTTCTCCCAACATTTGAGCATGTATTATATGCTAAGTTATGAGCTGGGAACACAGTTGACTTCATTTAAAGATACTTACATTTATACACACTCTAGGTATGTAAACTGAAGATAAATGAATTGGTAGATTAGTCACTATCCCATTAAAAATAGACTAATGTCATCCCCACAGCTTCTGACTCGCAGAAGTGGAAGAGACAATCTCCCATGAGACTTGAGCCACATCCCCAACTCATTTGCCAAGTTTGGCTCTCCAGTCTCCTCTTTTGTGCTCTTCTTGTGCATTCCTAGCTGTTGCCTATACTCCTCCCCTTCTGGTGGCTTCCATGTCTGCGGCCCTAGCCCAATTTTACCCCTAGATACCAGTATTTATTACTTCTGTTACACATCACTTCATTTTGGATCTCAGGCTCCACCTCTGATCTGTACAGCCTGGCTCTTTGCTCTGGTCATTAAGAAACAGCTGCCATTTCTCAGCTGGTTGAAATGAACTCAAGACCTGATAATCTCTTCCCTAGTACTGTCAAGCATGGAACCTTGTCAAGTCAAGCAATGGAGCTGCAACTTTCAGCTCCGTGACTACTGAGAGCTCTGCTTTGGAGGTAGCTTGAGGGAAATCTGTGTTAACTATGTCAACTCTGCTGCCCTGGTCAGGTGAGGGGTGGGGCCAGCTCTGCACAGCCTTCAGACATCAACAGGGTCAGACCAGGGACATCTGAATGGCCTTTGGTGGTAACAAGGGCCAAGGACATTGACCCTGACCTCTGCTGCTGCATGGCCACAGACCCAGAAAAGTCCCTCAGTGGCAGCATGGGACAAGACATCACCATGGCCTCTGGTGGCTTCTCAGGCTTCATATCAGGCTGTTCCTCGCCACCCTCACATCTCCAGATCTGCCTCTCTTCATAGTGTTCAAGCTATTTCACCTCTCTCTCTTTCCCATCTCTCCATCACATACTTGCTCATCATATTGATGCCTTCCCTGCCTGTGTGCCAATGGACAGGGGCCTCTCCACTTTTATAGTTACTTTCTGACCCCTTACTAAAGGAATAATGGGGAGCAGCTTGTGGTCACTTTGATTACAAGACAAACTGGGGCTCATTGCCTTACAAGATGAAACAAAATCCAGTGTACTAATGAATAAATGTTTATAGGAAAAGTAGAATAAGTTAATGAAAGAATAATGTACAAAGATACATATTACCTATTGCTAACCTATTACTTATCCCCAAATTTTCTTTTTAAGATGAAAACTTTCTTAAAACCATACAATTAAGTGGGGCTGAAGAGATGGCTCAGCAGTTAAGAGCACTGACTGCTCTTCCAGTGGTCCCAGGTTCAATTCCCAACACCCACATGGAAGCTCACAACTGTCTGTAACTTCAGCTCCAGAGGATCTGATACCCTCACACAGACTTACATGTAGGCAAAACTCCAGTGCACATAAAAAAACAACAAAAAACAAAAACAAAACTTAAAAAAGGTAATTCTCAAGCTTTCTTTCTTTCCTTCTTACCTTTTTTTCTGTTTGTCTCTTTACTTTTTTTCTTCTAAAATAATGTGTATGAGGGTGTCAGATATCTTGGTACTGAAGTTACAGACAGTTATGAGCTACCATGTGGGTACTGAGAATCGAACTTGGGTCTTTTGCAAAAGCAGCCTTTAAGGCGGTCTTTCCACCTTAGGCTCTGTCTGTCTGTCTCTGTCTTTGTCTCTCTCTCTTTGGAAGTCACAGCAGAACATCATAGGCCTGTATAGAATGGCAAATGTTTGTCCCAGAACAGGCTGCTGAAGGAGTCAAAGAATAAGGAGTGATATGAAGTACAGGACTGTCATAGGTTTAAGAGTTGTTGACGGCTTTGGACAGTCACTATCTCTAACAATTGTACATCACACCCAAAAGCCTCCCCCTCTTAGAACTAACTTTCATAGCCCCAGGAGGCGCTACAGAAGTTGCCAATGGAGAGGAACAATCAGCACCCTGTTCATTTGTGATGCCTGTGAACCACAACAATGCCCAGCATGGCCAGATGCCCTACAGGTTCAATAATGGCACTTATACCTTGGAAGTAATTAACAGTTGTCTAATGGTACTTAAAGCCTACTCAACAGGGGGGAAATCATGCCTGGTCCTGAAAACCTAGTCAACCACCCAGTGGTGAGTGGGGTCACAAAACAAAAGTTCAGGCAGGGATGGAGGATGTGCCTTGTAAAAAAAAATTGGAACGCGGAGGCAACAACACAGTCTTTTTATTTGTCAGATTTCCTATTGTGAGTTGTCCTTTTTTTAGAAATATACAGATTCCAACTAACTATAATATTTTAATTGACATATATTCATTGTACATGGTGTTGAGTTTCCTGAGGTCAATGGCATATTAATGTATTTAATATACTTTGAGAATATTACTCCATATTCCCTACCCTTCTTATCTGCCCCACACCCTCTCATTTGCACCTTTTATTCTCCCTGGATGGTTTTACTTCCAATTTCAAATCATATATACATATGTGAAAATACACACACACACACACACACACACACACACACACACACACACACACCCAAATCTGGGATCCACAGATAAGAGGCAATATGGGATATTTGTCTTCTGAAGTTGACTTACAGATTAAGTTCCAAACTAGTTTATTTGAAATGTCTTTTCTAGAGAGGGCAATGTTCTTAAATCTCAAGTTTCCGTGGTGGAGAAAGGCAAACTCTTCTCCTTTGGAACCTCATTTTGAATTCAGAAGCATACCAGCCAACTTTTAATATTACAGTTCCTTGGTCCGCTAAAACTATTGAAAACCTATGAAAGAGTAGCTGAGTCCGGATAAAAAGAAGAATTTAAAATAAACTCTATATAAATAACCCCAGAGAACAAAAATAAAAACTACAACAACCAAAAATGGCAAATCACTTTGAGAGGAAATTGAAGGTGTATATATATATTAGAGGAAAACACTGTGGGTGCTGTAGGTTATCTAGTTTTTGATCATGTAGTTAGAAAAGAAAAAAACATTTTTTCTTAAAAGTTCCATGGTTGTAGTAACATATGAGTTAGTGGTTTCTCCTACTTACTTTACTAACTGAATTATTTAGCAATGGTGATTCACTGAATTTTTTCTGTATTCCCTATTAGTCTTGTTTCTGAAGCAGGCATCCATCCTGAAGGTGCAATTAGTGTTCATTTAGTTAAAATGGTGCCTATCAACCAAATGCCTATGCACCAAGAGTATGAATTACTGAAAAGCTGAGAAGAGAAAGACTGTTTTGAAAATTGCTTCAGTAGAATACATATTCAAATCAAGGCAAAAATTCCCCCTGTAAAATGGAAGGATGAAATAATGGGAATGGGTTTTTTAGCAATTTACTGTATTTTACACAGATCATTACACAGGGACCATTACATAATACAGTCGAGTTTGGAAAATCTAATCAGAGGGGAAAAAATGAAATTGACTGGACTATCTGAGTCATAAAATCACACTGCATTTCTAGGTAAGTAGATTCTGGACATCCTCCAGTCTTGGCTGTGGTGCTGACCCCTGAGAAGGGTTATAGACTTATGAGGCAATCAAGAAATACAGGAAACATACTTTCTTTCTTCTTAAATTTCAGAAGGATGTTTTCAGCCACACCACTTCTAAAAATAAAAACTGGATGATACGTCCCATTTTCTCCCTTCTAGTGAGCCTCAGAAAGTAACCTACAGGGACACTCATTATTATTATTATATGAAAGCTTTAAAAAAGTGAGGAGGAAAACCTCCAACACTGTGGTGGTAGCATTGTGCTTCCTTGTAGCCTCAAGTGAGATCTTCCCTGGTGTCTTTCTTCTAGGGAAAAGGGATGAGTTTAGTGGCTAAGCTTACATGATAGCTCACCCAGGAGGCATCTGCGCTCCAAATTGCTTCAAGGCTCTTTTTTTTTTTTTTTCTTTCAGTCTTGAGTCAGATCATTAGTGCTACTGAAGTCGCTTCTTGTTTAAGTGTAGCTGGCTTTTCCCCCACCTACTGACTGCAGATTTGGTTATTTCCTGCTGCTCATATTTTGACCCCACCCCCACCCCCGTGAAGCTCATTACTTGGTACAAGCATTGGAGTGGGGAAGCACAGTGCCCTTGGTACCATCTTTGGAGCTCGTGCATCCACGATGGATTTCCATTATGTAGTAAATTACAATGATTTGGGACTTGCATGAAAATAGCATACAACATTACCTTGACCTACCTTACGGAAATGAAAGATAAGCATCCCATGCTTTAAAAGCAGCAAGACATCCCCCACCTTCAGTCTGCCTGAGAATTGTTTTGGGTGATGGGATCCTTCTGTCATTCATTAAAATTTGACGGAATTGTTTGTAAGAAATGTAACAACAAGAGAGAGCATTTCATGAAATTTTAACATCGAGATACAAAAAAGCCGCAAGGAGGCTTTACATTTCTCAACAGTGATAGGTCAGCCTGCATCCTTTTGCAAGCAGGAAGCAATGTAAACACTTCTGTGTGATGGGGTGGCATGCATAATTAACGAGGCTTTGGTCTCATTAGGTAGAGCTGTTGCAGAATTCTGGATGTCTACTTTACAGGTTAGCAGTAAAGGCAAGCACTTTGGATTAAGCAGGGACTTGTACTTCGATATCATGGCTCCCCAACAACCTGGGTAGATCACTGGTCCTTTCTAAGCTCTAGTTCTCTTATCTAGAAATGGGGACAATAGTGGCATCTACCCCAGAGAATTGCCTTGAAGCTTAAAGGAGCTAATAATCATCTAAAATGGCTGTTTTCTGTTAGCCTTCTCTTCAGCACCCTGGTCTCTATTTCTAACTAGAAAATTTTGTTCGCTTACACACAAGGTGGTTATTGACATGTAAAGACTTAATCTTCTCATGTTTTAAAATTTTGTTTTAAATATTTATTGTTATTACAATGTTCTTTTTCATGCCTTTGTGGTTTGATATCTTAATGTACCAATAAAGCTTGATACTTAAAATACATAAAACAAACTGTGTCAAACAAAAAAAATAGGTGATTTATAGCAAATTCATAAAATTCAAGCTTTTATAACCCATTAATTAAACAATGTATATGTACCAGGTGATACACACACACACACACACACACACACACACACACACACACACACATATGAGTTATCTTTTATTTCTTCAATGTCTACAGTTAGTTATTTTGAACTGCAGGAAATGGTATCCCAAAAAGCTTAAACCACTTGCCTAAATGTTCAGTTAGTCATGGGCTTGGGATTGGGGATCAGAGCTTCCCAGCTATTTTAGGAACTAGCTCTTAACTGAGGTTAATTCTGTCCCATCTCTGACAAGGCAATAACCAGGGACTTTTTTTTTGTTGTTGTTGTTGATATTTCAGTAAGGGAATGCTACTGGCATCTAGTAGGTAAAGGTTGGTACTGCTGGTAAGCATCAACTCCAATGTTCAGAACAGACCCTCATCCCAAATACCGATGCTGATGTTGAGAAACCCTGCAGGCCTACTAGTCTTTCCAATTTGTGCTGTTATTAGATTAGAATACAGTATCTACCCTGACTACAGGGGACTTATCTGAAAGTGTTGTAGATGACTGTGATTGATTGCTTTACTCACTGGCCTGTAGCTAGTTTCAGTGGAGCTTTGCAAGAAATCAGATCCTATGTGAGACTAGCTTTCACAGGATCCATCAAGTCAAAACTTGTATCTCAGATCTCTCTTGCTTCAAGTCAAGAAGTCACTTCTCAGCATCACAATCTACAATCAACATTTTAACCTGTAACATTTCCCATCAGATGTGTGGCTAGTTACTGTCTCACTGTGGTTGACACTGGAGCACATTTGAACATGGATGATTAAGACCTACCAGGGGAGTCCATGTTCACCTAAGCTAGAACTGAAGGTGCCATTGAGTTGACTAGAACTGGAGGTATCGATTTGGAAGGAGTAACATGGCCATTACCTACACTTCATCATGGAGAATGAGAAAAGGCTAGCTGTGATGGATAATGCTACTTTCTGGTCTTTTTCAGTGACCAGAGGCCCTCTGTTGCTACAGTGCTAGAGTACCCTGGTTCCTGATCACATGGGCATGGGGACTGACAGGTACAGAATCGCACACCTGAAGTTATACAGTTCAAGATTTGATGCATCCCACCATAAAACTGTGGGGAACAAGGCACCTGGAGACCTATTTCTCATGTTGCCTCCACAGTCTTCCCCAAGGCTTGATACTCCAGCAGTCTTGTGCCACTGCTGTATTGGGCATTGTCCTTTTTGTGACAGTCATTGTGAACTGTGCCTTATTCATGGGTCTAGAGAGTAAAAGCGGGTTAAATGTAAAACAACAACAACAACAACAACAACAAAAACCAAAAGATGAAAAATAAAAAAAAACCCCAAAAAAACAAAACAAAACAAAAAAACCCCTATAAACATTTAGTGTCACACAAAAGCGAGACTACAATAAAGTTGCTTTTGACAATGACAAGTATCCCAAAAGGATGGACAAAAGTGAAGGTAAGCCAGCAAACCAAAGAACCTCACATATCTTCTAGCTGCACAACTGTTTTCAACTTGGAAAACTTGCAATCACAGTGCTCCATCCACCTTGGAGTGGAGAAGGCTGGCATAGACACCAAGCATGGCCAGTCACAATACTCACTTCCCTGATGGGGCTTTAGGTCAGGGTTGAACAGAGTCTTACAGAGCTAGCCAGAGTCTTCTCTAACATTGGATTGGCCTGCGGATTTGAGAAAGGTCTTATTGTACTGTGCTTGCTGGGCTGGAATCCTGAGCCTCAGAGTATGAGACAGCAAAGAACAGTGATTAGAGAGAAAAAATCTAGAAATCCAGGCCAACACTAAAGCCCTGTATGCCCAGATCTAGTGTGCTAATTGACCTGCTGTTTCATGATTAAAACAACAACAACAACAACAACAACAACAACAACAACAACAAACTTTTTGTTCAAGTTAGCTTGTGCTTGTGTTGTGGTCCTTTCATTAATCATTAGAATAACCCTCTATAACAGAGTTTGCATGCTATCTTGGTATGTATATTTTAAATAGCTATATTGTAGTCACACAGTGTTTTATTACACTTTTAAAAAAGCACAGAATATGCCCTTCGTGAGTGTCATTCCGATTGGACATGGGTGTAGGACTTATAAAGTATCAGAACTTCATCTCTGCACCAAAATAATGGATTCCCTTAGTAAGAAATATGTCTCCTTAATTCTTTTTTTTTTTTTTTTTTTGGTTTTTCAAGACAGGGTTTCTCTGTCCTGGACTAGCTCTGTAGACCAGCCTGGCTTCGAACTCACAGAGATCCACCTGCCTCTGCCTCCCAAGTCTTGGGATTACAAGCGTGTGCCACCACCGCCTGGCTTCCTTAATTCTTTTTTGTGTTTATGGAATATAGTGGAGAATTCCATACAGGTATACAAATGATAAATTAGCATGATTAACCTTTCCATCTCTGCAACCATTTGTCATTTCTTTGCTCTGGAAATCTTCAAGCTTCTTTCACCTAGTTCTTTACAAAATAGGTAATCAAGTCAGGTGCAATAGCACAAGCTTTTAGTCCCAGCACTTGGGAGGCAGAAGCATACAGATCTCTGAGTTTGAGGTCAACCTGGTCTACAAAGCTAGTTCAAGGACAGCTACTGGGCTATAGGGAGAAATCCTGTCTCAACCAACCAAAACGAAACAAAACAACCCCCCACCCCAAAATATATAATCACTGGTAGTATTCTGTAGTTACCTTGGTGTGCTACACAGAACACTAGCCGTTGTTTCTCGGACCTGGGTGTGTTTGGGTACTTGGTACTTGCTGCCAGGCACCTCTTAGCGACTACTAGAGTCTAGGTAAGTACCACTCCACTCATTAGTGCTCTGTTATCATCATCTTTTTTTTCCCTTTGTTTTTTTGAGACAGGGTTTCTCTGTGTACCTTTGTGCCTTTTCCTGGAACTCACTTGGTAGCCCAGGCTGGCCTCAAACTCACAGAGATTCGCCTGCCTCTGCCTCCCGAGTGCTGGGATTAAAGGCATGTGCCACCACTGACCGACTAGTGATCATCTTCTTTAGCTTCCCTTTGTGGGAGAGAGTTCCTCATCTGTCTTTCTGCTCCTTGTTTATTTCATGTAACACAGTGGAGGACTGATTTTCCCTGTTCCTCATCCTTGTCCCACGTGCACACCTGGTCAGTGATTGACACATGTTTAATAAATACTTGCTGAATAGCTGGCACCAGCTATTATATTTTGTTAGTTTTTTTTTTTAAATGGGATAGTTCTGTACATTCTGCTTTTTTTTCCCCCTTCTCATTTCCCTTCCCTAATGCACAATTCCACTGACCTTTGGGAAACTCATTATATTATTCACTAACACAGATTCTGCAGACTCGGACTTGTTCATTGTAATAAAATACACCATAGTCTGCAGAATAGAAAAACCATTTCCTAAAAACTGTCTGAAATCTCCTAAACTCATTAACAATCCTAAAACATTGTAATGTTCAATTTGAACTGTGCCCACAGCTTTGTTAAATGCACCAAAATGCAGTAAAAGCATGTACAATATTGAAACAGAACGTAGTTGGACTTTCATTCTGTCTCACCACTTTTCTTGGAAAACACCTTGGATGGAAATGGTCAAATGTAAACCTATACCTTGACTCAACGAACGAGAAGTGCAGGAGAAACAGGGAATAGTCAGCATTTATGCAGAGGTCAGGAAATTTTGACTATGCTATTTCTGCTTCTAAATGGAAATGCTGGTTACAGGATCCATCACAGATGTGCTAACTTCCAACATGTTTAGCTAAACAGAATTCCAGCTCCCATTCCTGTAGCAGCGGAAGGTATTCATGAGATACATAAAAGATCTCAGCTATGTCTGCTATCGCCTAGTAATGTGTTGATCTGAAGATTTGGCTCCCCAACTCCAGCCCCCACTTTCCCCCTTCCCTGTTCTCAGAATCTTCCTTGAGTATTCTTTGGCCCCACAGAAAGACAGTGAAACTGCAGGGACTGAGAGCCTATTTTGGCTCTGGAACTTGGTGGAAAGTTCAGGCTGATGCTAAGGACAAATGTGAGCAGGCTCAGTGTCAGGAGGTGATTCCTGGTGGTAAAATCTTCTCCTGTTTCAGATAGAGTCCAGGCAGCGAAATGAGGTTTAATAGACAAAATCACTCTCTAAATGGTCATCTTGAATGCTGATCATCAAGATCCATGGCCAGAACTGCTGGGTGAACTGTTGGGCACAATGCAGGCAGAGAGAGGCTGACAATAGGGTCTGGACCACTCTAGGCAACAATTAAGAACAATTTACCTGGTAGTCTAAGTTGAAATGGTACGTTTGGGCCATTTCCCACAGAAGCTGTCCTCCTCAGCAATCTATCATGTGGCGTGGCATCCTTGCTTGTACCTGAACTGCACTATGAAAGTCCTGTCTAGGCTTTGGTACCTCTGCACAGATAGGGAGAACCCTAAGCTAACAAAGAAAGAGCACAGATCTTTCTTTGCTGGAATAAGTGCCATCCATGACAGAGATAAAATCATAGCCTCTTGCTATTAGAAGGTGCATTAAACAAGAACCTAACTAATTTCTTTATCATTTTATTTAGTTGTGAAACTGAGGCACTTTCAAAGTTTAATGAGCTTTCATGATTGAGCCATAATCCACATCATCATGGTCGTGTTTTCTAAGTCTGTGACTGCAACATGTCCCAGGAGGAGAGAAAATCTAGGGATTGAGAAACTCAGGAAATTGCTCTTTCTCTTGGTCAGGCTTTTATTAGAATTACTCCCTCTGAATGTCTAATAAGAAAGACTAATTATGACTTTCATTGCCATAAGTGAATGACTTTTATGAAAGTGTTTCATAAAATAAATCAAATCCAAGTCTGGAGTTTCTTATCTGCTCTTTTGTCTCACTCCCATTAGTGTCAGGTCACATATTATATTTTTGCTTATTTATTTTGTTTCCAGCCTCTCTCCTAATTGTTGAAACATACCCTTTATAAGGACAGGGGATCACCAGCTCCAAACAGGAAGCTGCATGAACGACAACAAACCACCAGAGAAGTCACAGTTATTCCTTGCTTTCCCCAGCCATGACCTGTTCTGAAGGTTCACTATGGCTACAATCTAGAAGCATGAACAACTCCTTACCATGGGATCCTAGACGAGGAGAGGTCTTGAAGAGGACTTGACTCTGGGGATTTGCTTGGACGGCTTACTTTAGTCCAAACAGGGGCAATGTTCAGGTTTAGAATAAAGCAGGTATTAATTAGAGTGGTGACTGAACTTAGGCCTTACAAGACCTTTGCTAACTTATTTATTTATTTTTTTTAGGAAGTACAAAGATGTGCTAAAAATAAAACAAAACCATAGCAAACAGTGGAAGTTCTGGGAGTGGAGACAAATTTCCAGTTAGGGAATTTAACATCAGGTTAGAAGTGCTGGAAAGGCTTTGATGAACTGACACCCACTACACACACACACACACACACACACACACACACACACACACACTCAAGACCGAGTGACAGGAAGAGCTGTGAGGCCCATTAGACAAAACTCCTCCAGGGAATAGAGGATTCTAGCCAAATGACATGGCACTAAAATGATCCAGTGCTGGGTACGGTACAGAGGATGCAGGTCTAGCACACTCTGTATGTAAGAGCAGATGTTCTAGATGTTCTCAGGGACCCTGCTATACTGACTTTGTGTTTGATATTGTGCTTTGGAAAGCAATGACTGCAGAGCTCATGTGACCTTATCCTTGCTGCTTTATAGGTATCTGGTGTTGGAATGACCCATGATCAGTCAGTAGATACCCACACAATGAAGTAGGACTGAGTTGCAAAAGCAACACTCCATGTCAGTAGAAGCATCAACAGTGGCCAAAATCTAACCAAGAGTATGCCTGACTCTAAAATCTCAGCATTCAGGAGGGGAGGCAGGCCAATCCCTTGAGTTCCAGGCTAGCCTGGTCTACATCAAGTGAGTTCCAGGATAGCCAGAGTTGCATAGAGAGACGCTGTCTCAACAAACAAACAAAACAAAACAAATCTTGTGAAATATGAACAATCTGTAGTATGTATTAGCAAAGTCTGAGGTGTGGAGGTTTGTGAGGAGGTTGTCAGCTTTTAACTGGAGTAAAAGAATGTGATGCTGCAGTAGTTATGTGTGTGCTTAGGGACGATTTACAGGCACATAGCTATCTTTACTTCTGCGGACAGTCAAAATCATATCCATACTCATTTCCCATCATGACAGCTTTAGAAGCCATCAGGGTGCCTTGAAGAAGGCAAGCTAATTAGACAAAGCTGGGTTCTGAGCTGAGGCAGCGGTGAGAGAACACACTGTCTGCTCTGACCTTGCCCTCACTTGCATTGCTGGGATAGCTGTAATTCTGATTACTGTCTCTATGACTGTGGGCAGATCATAGAGGCTGAGTGTATAAACTATTCGGTTCTGTAATGTGATCAACCTCAAATGTAATTGCTACAGATAAAACAGAACCGAGAGAGAGAGAGAGAGAGAGAGAGAGAGAGAGAGAGAGAGCGCACGAGAGCGTGCGCGTGATTGGACAAAAGATTATGTATCTTAAAAGAACCTTGAGAGATGATATCTATTGATAGTGCATCCCTGAAAGCATTCACTCTTCTTCTAAGTATTATCTGCCCTGGGCTGATACAGGTTTTGCAGTGGTGCACTGTATTGTCCCGTGCAAGAAATGAAATGTCAACATTACCCTTTCTTTTGTTTAACTGTAGGCAAGCATAGTCTTGCTGCCCTAGAACAGTGAGAGTGTCTCAGAGAAGATGCATATCAGGCATGAAACAAAGCCCAGCTTGCCCAGTCAACTGCAGTGAAAGGTTCCTCAGATTCTCAAGCCCACCCTCTCCCTAGTCGCTGGAGAAACAGCCATCAAGACAAAGGTTAATCTGAAAGGGAATTAACAAGAGGATTTTTCCCACTCAAAGGTAATGTGCTTGCACTCACAAAATGACAGATCTGTCCATGTACTTACATCCTGGTTGGACATTTCCCAGTATGGTCTCTCTCCATAGGACATCACCTCCCACATGACAATGCCATAGCTCCATGCATCACTTGCTGAAGAGAATTTTCTGTAGGCAATAGCTTCCGGGGCTGTCCACCGTATAGGGATTTTTCCACCCTGAATAAAAAATAGGATATTTCTCAGTTGGCTCACAAGTATATTAAGACACAGGCATTCCTTTTAAATATCTCTTGCTTGCAATCCCTAAGCACTTGATAATAATGTTAGCACTTTAAATTAAAATAGAGAACTGGGATAATGTTAAAATGTGAGAATTTTCCCCCTATAATTGTTATTCAGGAAAAAATAGCTTTAATGGGGAAAAAGTCTTACTTTGGAAAGATTTTATTTCTTTCATTAGAGAAATTTATTTTTACTTTAGATTCACACAATTAAACACACTATTATGCCATTTAGAGAAAGTTCCAGATTATGGGACATTAAAAACTAAATGTTATTCAACACTCATTAAGCACTGTATTACGTTTATAAATAACAAAGAGACTAAAGCTCAAGTCTAATTGAAGACAAATGGTTAAACAGGCTGAGCAGCCTATACCCACTCCACAGTTGGGAGAATGGTATGTTGCTGTGTTCCCTCAGCTATGATTACATTCTTTAAAAAATATTCTTTACCACGGTACAGGAGTAGAGGAGTTAGGATAACTTGTATTTTTTCACATGATAGGGCACATCGCACTTTTTTCCCTTCAGTGTTCAAGTTTACATCTGAACATCATAAGATTAAATTGCACACATTTGTACTGTTTAAATGCTAACGTCTGTCATTGTGTTATACTTAACTTTTATTAACATTTATTACATTTTATCTGTTGAAACACTCTGTAAATCTCCTTTTACTATGATGGTAAGAATAAAACAATTCATCCATTTGATTTATAGCAATATTTAAAAAAATCTCAGCTCAGAACTACCACGTTGCATCGATGTGTGGTGACCATGGCGCCACTAGATGGCGGTAGAGAACAAGGAGCTGCTCCTGCTGACCAACACGGGAGATGGCTTCAGTTCCCAGCAAAATTATTTCTATCAGTCAGAACCCGCCACCATGGGATTGTTTCAACATCATCAGCATTTTCATGTGCACAGCATCTGAGCTCACGATTTGCACAAAATCTGTGTCACAGGGACTGTGGGGGAGGAGTAGAAGAGAAAAAAAAACTACGTAGTTTCTCTCACCCTTCATGAATTTAGGGTTGGCAAACTTACCTTTTAGAGGTGAAATTTCTGAGTACTATAATCTTTAATTATTTAACAATCGAAGCACTATGCACTTCAAGAGAAAAAGGATTAATTTGAAGTAGGAACCATTTAGCCTTCATCGGCAGACGAGAGAATTAGTGAAACCCTCGTTTCAGAGAAGCCTGGAGAGGAATTGTTAGGACCCTTGGGAAACCCACCTTGAATCCAATCCTCTGGTTTTACAAGACAGTGAGCAGCCTAGTGTTCAGAAAGAAACAATTGATGTCCTTAGTATCTGAAGCCTACTAGTGCAATCATACAGACGGTAGGATGGGGTGTTGTTAGAGAAGCGTAAATACTTCAGCTGGAGAGCTGGGTACATAACTAATTTTAATATTTAACATGATACATTATAGTCATATATCATGTAGTAGCTTGGACAGGAGCCTGAGCCTGGGTTTCTGTGCTTTAGGGCAGAGATTTCTTTTAAAAACCATCGAACAAAGATCAGAAAATCACATTTATGAAGTTAGTTAAAGCAATTTAATGGGTGTGGAGGCAGGAAAGGGAGAGCTTTTTTTTTTTTTTTTTTATTTTTTTTTTTTTTTTTTCCCCGAGACAGGGTTTCTCTGTGTAGCTTTGTGCCTTTCCTGGAACTCACTCTGTAGCCCAGGCTGGCCTCAAACTCACAGAGATCCGCCTGGCTCTGCCTCCCAAGTGCTGGGATTAAAGGTGTGCCACCACTGCCCCGCAGAGTCTTTTTTTTTCCCTTAAAATTGTTTATTTGTGTGTGTGTGTGTGTGTGTGTGTGTGTGTGTGTGTGTGTGTGTGTGTGTGTGTGTGTGTCTGTGTTTTCTACGTGTGCCATGTGTGTGAGGGTGACTTGAAGATCAGTTGAGAGTTCTGGTACCCTAGAGCTGGAGTTACAGATGGTTGTGAGTGGCCAGAAATGGATGCTGGGAATTGAACGTTGATCCTCTGGAAGAGCAGCAAGCATTCTTAACTGATGGACCCTTCTCCACATATATCCCACACACCCAAAAGATTCAATCTTTAATCTAATGTTAATGTGCCAGAAAAACAACCAACCAAACAACCCCACAGAACCCACAGTTAAATTGGAATTCTAGATAATTAGCAATAATTTTTTTTAGGGTATATATACTCTGTGGAGGAGCTTTTTCTTTTTTCTTTTGAAAAGTGTGTGTCCCTACTATCAAACAAGACTTGCATTTATCATAAATCAATAAACCAATCTCCATTATTCAACTATAATTTAAATATGCATTCTGTATTTTGATTTGTGACATTTGGCAAACCCTAGTCAAATGCACTAAAAATAAGATGTTGTAAATGCTGTCATTGAACATTAAGTGATACTCCCAGGAAGCTGGTATCACCTACTTGTCTCTGCATTTGTTAAGTGCTAGTGTGTTCTATGGGGTAGTGCAAAACAGCAGCTAACGATGACTTTAATGTTCATTTGCCCATTGACTTGTAAATGATATCCTTATTCAAATGATTCACATATGCACACAAATTTGTATTTCAAACAACTTTCACATGTAAATGTGAATTCTATCATGTTCCTTCTTGAGATTTTCTTTTCTTCCCAAAGGGAAGATATTAAAAACATTGGACAAGCTGCATTGCTACCTGTTGTGAACTGTGCTTACTCCAAATTCCTGAGTTGAAGCCCTAACCCACAGGGTGACTCTCTTAAGAGAAATTTAAAGAGAAGGTAATGCATGCTAAATCAAGTCATCAGGGGGTAACCCAATATAACTGGTGTCCCTACAGGAGGATGAAGAGCCCGCAAAGAATCTGCAGGCACAGAGAGAAGGCCATGTGAGGACACCCTCAGGAAGCAGCCAGCTGTCCATGAGCCAGAGAAACTTCCAGAAGAGCCAGAATTGCTGACACCTTGGTATTGGACTCCAGAACTACAAAGAAAAATATTTCTTGTGTTTAGGACACCCAGTTGGGGTATTTTCTCATGGCAAATCCAGCAAACTAATTATTATAGTACCGCAATTTAAAAAAAAGAACCCCTTTCAATACTTGTTCAAATGAATGAATGCCACCACAAAACGAACAGCATATCTTTATTTGAAATTCTTGGCCCAGTGTTGTCTGGAAATGGAAAGTGTGAGCCAGAATAATCTTAAAATAAAATATGAAAAAAATGGGACAGACATTTAATGTAGAAAATATAATTTTAAGTAAGGAAATGCATGAATCTAATAGTGGGTGGAAACTGGGATGCTTCTGAGCTCACATGTGATAGAGATAAGGAAATATTCAAAGCACATTTTTTTTTCTGATAAGGAATACTAGATATAGTTTATTTCTAGTTGTAAGTTTAGGCAAAAGGGAGAGATCCTTCAGCCTAGGGCATGGTTTCTATTTCCTACATAAAAGGAAGTAGAGGTCTAGTTATCTTTTGTATTTGTGTAGTGTGTATGTGTGTGCATGCTTGTGTGTGTGTGTAAGTGAGGATGCCCATGTGTCATAGGACATGTGTGTGGCACACACATGGAGGTCAGAGAACAGCCACAGGTACCAGCCCTAATCTTCTAACTCGTTTAAGGCAGGATCTCTTTATTGTTTGGTGATGTGCAGCCAGCTCACTGGCCCCCACACTCCTGGGGTTTCTCCTGTCTCCATCTCACATCTCATGGCAGGTGTGCTTGGATTACAGATGCATGCTGCCTGACTCCACTCTATGTGCATGCTGGGAATTGGAACTCAGGTCTTCTGAGTTCCATGGAGCCACCTCCCCAGGTTCTCCTCCCTTTAATAGGGTGCTAACTTGAACTGTGGCTTGATCTTGGCTACATGTTTTCACCCAGGGGCGCTAAGGTGCTTTTTGTCTTCTTTCATTTGTTTCTGTTATTTCTGGAAGCTCTAACCACCAGATGCTGGCTTCAGGTTCCAGGAATGAACAAAGAGGATAATTCCTTAGACTTGAGACCACAATCATTGCTTGTTGTTTCACCATATGTTAGAAGAAAAGATGCTAATCAAAGGGATGAACTGGGATTCAGAAGCGCCTTCATTACTAATTCCTCTCTTACACAACAAGCTTAATCGCCAGGGAACAAAGCAAGAACAGGAAGTCAGAGACATATATGCTACTGAAACCATTGCTAGCAAAGCTTTTACTCTGTTTTTCTAAATTATATTCAAAGCTTGTTACCTACCAAGTAGGTAGTGGGTTGCAGATATAAAGTCGCCAAAAACAGAATGGGGTGCTCTGCATACTTGTCTATCTGTGCATAGCCAGCACCTCACAATGCAGCTGTATTGCAGATCTGTTTCCCATTTAAATTTTAGAATGTAGCCCTATTGTCTCCAGGGCACTGGCCAGTCAATAGATAGGTAGTAAAATTACAAAGACAATACTGAAATCTAACAAAAGAAATGATCCAGAGAAAGCAGAGACATTTGAAAAAAATCCTCTTTTTTTTTCTCATTCTCTGGATTTGATGTTTAGCCCAAAGAAAAAAGGTTTTGAATGGACAATAAGCTCTTTGGGGGCATTTCTTTTCTCATAGAGCCTACATCTGAAGTCCTAAAACTTTAACAGATAAGAGTTATGCAGTAGACAAAACACCCAGGAAACGTATGGAAAAATGTTTATCATTTTAGCTACCAGGAAAAGGCCAATCAAAATTACAGGGAGGTTCTATATCACCACAGTCATCAAGAAAGCAAACAACAAATGCTAGGCAAGATGAGAGACACAGGCGAAGGAACCTTTATTCAGTGCCGGTGGGAAAGTAAATCCATTCCCTAGAGAAATCTGTAAAACCAAACATACTAGTAAACGAACTAAAATGAGCTACCATGTGATCTAGCTGTAGTACCTGTAGTTATGTACCTGGAGGAGTCTAAGTTACAGAGATTCTTTCACATTCATGCTTATTGGGCCACTATTTACAATAGCCCAGTTATAGAACCTGCCTAGGTTCTCATCAACAGATGAATGAAATATGGCATTTGTACACCGTGGAACTTGATTCAGTAATGAAGTGCAAAATTATGTTATTTGCAAGAAAATGGATGGAATTGGAGATCATCATGTTAAGCAAAGCGAACTAAGCTAGATTTAGAAAGTTGAATACATTTTCTCTTATATATAGAATCTATCTATCTGTTCATCCATCCATCCATCCATCCATCCACCCACCCACCCACCCACCCACCTACCTACCTACCTACCTACCTTCCTGCCTACCTACCAACTATCTGTCTGTCTGCCTGTCTTTGATATTTAAAAGTAGAAAAGATTATTTGGGAAGAAAGGAGCCAGTGGACAGGAGAGAGGAGCTGGGGTGAATATGAGCAAAAATACATGTTAACTATCATTATTCATTATGGAGTACCTGGAGTCATCTTTCATAGTTCCAGGTTCAGATATGATACTTTGTGTGTGTGTGTGTGTGTGTGTGTGTGTGTGTGATTTTGAGATAGGGTTCTCTGTGTAATGGCTCTGGCTGTCCTGGAGCTCATTTTACAGATGAGGCTGGCTGAGAACTCACAGAGATCCACCTGCCTCTGCTTCCTGAGTACTGGGACTTAAGTCATGCACCACGACTGCCTGGCTAAGTGTGACCTTTTTAAAGTTTGTAAAAAGCCAGAGGCAGAGTCAGGTGTGGAGTGTACCACTGTTACAAGCACTTGGGAGACAGAAGGAGGATCACTATTTTGAGATCAGTCTGGGTTACATACTGAGTTCAAGACAGATTTGAACTATGGAGCAAGACCCTCCCTACCAACTACACATGGCTAGTGAGGCCATGGTTCTTTAAAGAGGATCTTTTACAACTACTCTCCTAAACCAGTATAATTCTAACTTCATTCTAAAGACTTACTTGTATATCCACAGATAAGTGTGGATTTCATCCCTCATCAAATTAGCTTCTCTTTGCAACAGATGGAGAGCATATAGAAAAAGACAATAAGTCAAATGCACAATAACAATTGTGGGATGCCCAGCCTCAACTGATATGTCTGTACACAACACAACTCCTGCATGCATAGGTCAGGGGATGTCATGGAAGAGGGACAGAGTGATTGTAAGAGGCAGGGACCAGGAAGGCTGCTGTGAGAGTGTGCCTTGAGCTATGACAGGGAAGCGACAACCATGGAAGTACCACAAAAGGGCGGTTTAAACAAAACCAAACAACTCCAGCAACAGTTGCTGTCCCAACATAGACATAGCAAATGTCTTGTGTTCCCACCACTGGATAAAGAATTACAGGCGATCAACAACTGGGATGAACTCCTGGTTAGTTATCCAATAAATAATGAGTCGTCAACCCTAGCAACACTGAACAGACTAGGCAGGTTATATTTATATGATGACTCATTATATGTCTGTAACAACAGTGGTTAAAGAAGAGGAGGCTATCAATTTGAGGGGTTTGGATGTGGGGGGAGCAGGAAGTGGAGAAGGGGAGGAGAAATGATATGATTATAGTTTAATTAAATAAAAAAACCTAAGGGCTGAGAATGTAGCTCAGTGGTAGAATGCTGGCTTAATATGCACAAGGTCCTGAATATGATCACCAGAAAAGTGCACATACACACACACACACACACACACACACACACACACCCCAGACATGCACACACACACACACACACACACACACACACACACACCAGCACACAACCCACATACACACATTCTCACACACCCAGATCTCAAGGCACCAAGACAGTTCTGTTAATTGACAGAATCCAATCCATTTTCATTAGTTAGGTAATTAGCCTTGTTTTGGCTAATTTGAGAAAATATACATAACTAGATCCTGTGCCTAAAATCTTGACATTGTCCTAAAAATGCCCCTTAAGCCTGAAGATATACCTTACTCATCTATGTCACAAGTAAAATTCTGTTATCAAGGAACAGCATCTGTGTTTGAATGCTGGCTAGAAAGATCCCTCCTTGTAGCTTAACCTGCTGGTGATGATTGTCCACACTTCTTGCCCTTCCCTAGTACTTCTCTTTGTGAGGTCCTCGGATGCTAGGTAAGCTCCTCAACATCTTCTTTCACAATGTCACTAGAATATACCTGTTTATATAAACAAATGATTTTGCATAAAAATCATTTGATTCACAGATGCCAGATTAAGACATCTTGCTCTAAGCAAAGACTCTTTTTGACATGAAATTAAAAAATATTATTTTTTTTGTTGAGACATAATAGTTATATATTTTATTAAGTATATATGATGATAATTCAGTACAGGTGTAGACTATGTAAGAATCAACTCAAATACTTCTATCACCTTCAAATATTAATCATTTGTATGTTTTGAGAATTCACACTCTCCATGTCTTTGTGAAATAAACAGTAGATTGTTTTAACTAATAATTATCCTACTGTGCTATGAAAACACAGATCAATTTCTTCTTCTGTTTTGGTAGCCTTTATTTAACCTCATATTCCCTGGCCACTCTCTCCAGTTTTAGTGACAACTATTCTGCCATGAGATAGTCTTTTCAAGTTTTCAGAAGTCATTGGTTCTTAATATCCATTGTTACTCGAGTTTTTTCCCCAAAATTTCGAAGTTGGAAGCTAAGCTTTTATCTAGTGATGGTGGGGAACTTAAAAGCTGATTTGGTTATAAGCATCCTTCAGGAATGAATTAATGCTATTAGTGTGGAATGGGTTACTTATCACTGGAGTGGGTTTGGCTTGTCCCATCTCTATCCTTTCCCTGTCTTGTACGGGAAAGTCCACATACCACCCGTCTTGTCCCCTGGCTCAGGTTGACATTGCAGGGAGAAAGCCCTTGCCAGACACAGACTCTTCAACCTTGGAGTTCCCTGGCTTTCGAACTGTAAGAAATAGACCTCCAATCTTTATAATTACCCAGTATTTGGTGGAGCGTTACAGCACCACAAAAAGACAGAGAAGGTAAACCACTTTAATGAGATAAACACTGCAGAAATCTATGACAAATGGTATTGTTGTATGCTACAAATGAGTAAAACCAGTTGTGGAAATACTTGTCCTTTGTGCCAAACTTCTAGTATTTATGCCAAGGACTTCTGTCACGGTCATCCCTGAGGTCTCATGGTATGCTATTTTATGAACTCAGATCGATCAACAGTTTGGCCTTGTGCTAAGACAAGCCTAATTATTTCCATGTCTCAATGGTTCTTGTTTTCAAATGAATTTAGCCTTCTATAGACTGGTGGAGGAGGAAGTCGGAAGAGGTGGGGTAGGGAGGGGAGGGGTGAGGTGGGGTGGATGCTCTAGAATCCCATCATTGCACCCCCTCACCCAGGAAGACTGTTAGTAGTGCTGTGCTCCTCCACTCTAACACTAGCCCACCTTCTCTGTTCTGAGGATGAAATAAATGATTAGGTGCTTCTGAAACCTATTCAAATGCATTTCTCATGAAGGACAGAGACAGACTAGAATATTTCAGATAAACAGGAAGAGCCAAATCATCAGCTTTGTTTCCCACTTGCTAAAACAATTTTTAAGTGTGGAAAGGGTTTCTTGTCCTTCTCTCATGCTGTAGATCTGGGCTTACACCACATTTTCATTCACTGCCTAAATGTAACAAGCAGCCGAGCGAATGCAAAATTTTTGTTTCCTTTAATAAAACAATGTTTATCACACCATTCAAAGTTCCAGGAACTAGGATCCCTTTAACCTATTTCCTCCTAAGTTGCCCTGGAAAATAATTCATTGCCATCTATTGCCCAGTACTCTCTTTCAATGCAAACATAGGTGCTACATCATTTAGTGAATAACACTATTCTGGAAGACATGTGTTAAATTAGATTTTCTGTTCTATGCTAGAAAGTAGATAATGGAGGACACAATGCTGCTGTAACATGGAGAATTAAACACAACAGTTATTATGAGGATTGCCATTGTATCTCAGCACAGATAACTGCGGGCCACATGCACATGGGCAAGTTGTTGTTGCTGTTGTTGTTTTAATAACCTATCCCTTGTTATTGCTTTTCAAATAGATTATATGATAAGATACCAACAGGATAGGTGATAAAAAGAGTGTTAAATAACTATTTTCAATCTTTTCTGGACTTCTTTCTTTCTCTCCCTCTTTCCTTCTCTCTCCCTACCTCTCTCTCCCCTCCTTCCTCTTTATAGAAGACTAGACAACACAGGCTTCTCTTCTTAATGGAGTTTTCAAAACCTGTGGTCTGTATGGAGAGGTTGCTCAAGTGATTAAGAGCACTGGCTGCTCTTCCAAAAGTCTTGGGTTCAATCCCCAGCACCCACATGGCAGTTCACAATTGTCTGTGACTCAAATTCCAGGGGATCTGACACCCTCATACAGACATACATGCAGGCAAAACTCTGAGGTACATTAAAGAAATAAAAATCTGTGGTCTATGTGGTAACCCTGTGGAAACCAACATGGAAGCGATGGCTTAAAACATACCACATAAATTAAAAAGGGAAAGATGAGTTATTTGAGGTCATTTGCTACCATTAAAATTGAGAAATCTAATACTTTAGGGGATTAATCATGATAAAATTATTTGCATATATCACATTTGCTAATTCTGTTTTTCTGAGGGCTCATCTTCCATCCATCTCTATTCACGGTTGGATGTTACTTTTGGAAAGCCTTTAGATCCTCTTATTAGGATAATAAATTGGAAAAAGTGAGGCAAACCTGTATCTATTCTACTGTTATTTGTAACTCCTGTTGAAACAAAATTTCAAAAAGGCTATTGAGTGTACCTAGGTTTCTGAAAGGAAGGGATTCAGGGTTGTAAATATTCCTGTCCACTGGAGAAATTGATGGTGTGGAGAGAAGGCAGCTGTGAAGCCAGCTGGCTACCTGACTTTGCAGTCCTCTTTTGTCCCTAATTTCTTCTGACTCTGCACAGATGTTCAGTGTTACTATATGCTGGTGGCTTTGGACCGGATGGTCTTGTAGACTTTGTGAAGGTCTAATACGCTATGATTTGCTAATAAGTGTCATTCTACAGTGAATTAAACAGACAGAGTGGCCTTTCCTCCTGTCTAAGGCTCCTGCCAAACTAGGCTGTTTCCTCTTGTGTGCACAGGCACTTTACACAGAGTGTCTTGAGAGAGCCTGGTGCTTTGAGCATATTGGAAAAGCAAGGCCTTTGTTGTTTGCAGTGTTTTAATGCACCAGTTCAGAGTGAAATTGTGACCTCAAATTACCTGTTGTGAGAGAGGGTAATCTGAGGAGAGAGGAGACAGCATGATGGAATCTTCAGAAGCTATCAGTTTTGATGCAGCTGCTCAGAATGCTGAGCACTCAGGAGTCCAGCTTCCTTGAGACTTAAAAAGCAGTACTCTGTGAGGACAGGCTAGGAACTCACATCCCACAGAGTCCAAAACTTAAATGTCTGGATATAAAAAAAGTTTAATACAGCTGATCCTACTTTAGAGGTAGTCCTTAGCTGAGAGGATTGTTAAAAATGCCGGAATTTTTAATGTGTTTAAACACTGAGCACAGTGTATGATCACTAGGTTCAGAGTTGAGAGCATCTACCCCTGTGTCTATTCAATTATTCCAAGTTTTCCTTTTAACTTATTTTTGTTATGCAAAGCCAATCAATGATCCTTCAGGAGCCAGTTGTTTGTAACTAATGTAGTGAGTTCTTCTACTCCAACCTGCAACCCATCAGCTTCACCGGATTCACACTTGACAGCACACACCCTCTGTATTCTACTTGACAGTGTCCCATCCACTCACTTCCTACAGTTTCAGTTGCACATAGCTGATTGTAGCTCAGACAATTCCTAAGTTTTACATTTCATACCACAGTGGTGTTTGGTAAAGTGTCTACAGTCAGGACCACTTGGGAGGTAGAGGCAGAAAGGTCCTTTGAGTCCACAGGTTCAAGACTACTGGAGCTACACCAATCAGGTGTCTGCACTAAGTTGGGAACTGGATGGGATGAGTATGGTAAATGATGCAAAATGAAAAATTTTACTTTTCAGTGTTGTTTTACTAATCACCATGTACTTAGTCGTCAATAAGAAAAAGAGAAGGGGAAGTTTTCAAGTCTGAAATTTCAGTTTATAAAGTACAAAATCTTTGGGAGCACCAAAGGCCATTGGTGGCTTTCATTCATCCATTCATTCACTCACTCATTCTCTTAGTGTTTTTTTGAACAAATATTTTTTTAACACATCTCTCATACCAAGTGAGAGTTATAAAGAAGGCGTTCCTCTAGTGAGATCACATTAAAGTAAGAGAGACATCGATGTAAGCAAGTCCTAACAGCACCAACACTTCTGCCAACTGCACTGAGCAGCAGAAAAGGAGGGATGAGCAGTTTGGATGGCTGTGGGGAGAGGGAGGAGGGCATCGAAACGGAGTTGATTTGTAGAGTTGGGAAGAAAAGTAGGAAAGTGATTATAAAGAGGAAGCATGGGCCACCGCCTCAGAGAAATAGCAAGCTCAGAGAGACAGCAGGTAGAGCAATACTGAGTGTCCAAGGAGCTGCCACATCTCTGAAATGGCTCCAATTTAGAGTCCAAGGACGGAAGTGATGGCTTGAAGTCTGAGAGGCCAGCTAACCATTTGGAATAGTAAGCACTGGGATTGTGCAATGCTCCCTTCGTTTGGAATGTGTTCCCAGAAACTGAATTTTATTATTTTGGTTTTATTTGCTATTTCTATGTGCAAAATTATACATGATTTGGTTTTCTTTCTTTCTTTCTCTTTCTTCCTTTCTCTCTCTCTCTTTCTTTTCTATCTTTTTTCCTTCCTTCCTTCCTTCCTTCCTTCCCTTTCCTTTCCTTCCTTCCTTCCTTCCTTCCTTTGTTTTCATCCTATTTCTTGTGGCATCTTGTGGGAGAATGTGGTGTAAATAATCCAATTTTTTTAAATGTAAGGGGATACCAGGGACTCCAAATCTTCTTTTTGACCTTTTGACTAAATGTCTAATAAAAAAAAAATGAAAGTGCTTCAATTCTGGCAGAATCACCTGCGGTACGTGTGTGCAGCCACGTGTCATGCCGAGCAGGTTGGAAGGTCTAATTATACTTGTATAAAATATTCACTACTTTACAGCAGATTTTCCCAGTGAATACATTTTGGGAAAGCAATGCTTCTTGAGATGAGCCTCCAGCTTGTTTTGCTCTGGTTTAAGTATATCGTTTGGGTTCTGAAGCCTTGTTCTCGTGGACAGCAGATGGCTCTGGAGGACATTGCTGGAGTGTTGAATGGCATGGTATGACAGGATCTGAATGTACTTGCCTGTGAGCAGAATGAAGCAGGAAAGAGGTTTTATCGTCTTTAAATGTTATCACAAGCCAAAGGCAAAGGATAGCTTCAAATAAAAGGAAGCCCATCCAGATATGAGGTTTTTTTTTTTCTTTTTAACAGTCCAGATATTTCAGGCACTTTCCTTAGGCTAACCCAGATGCTGATGTCTCAGGTTTCAAGCCTGGGCTTTCTTCTTTGGATTCTAAGCAGGAGTAATTTAGAAGAATTGAAACTGCTTAGACACAGGGAGCTGTTCCACCCTGCTCTCCCTTTGAATTTGCTGTTTTCTTTGAAGAGATGCTCCGGCCTCCATCCTTGTCCTCAAACTCACACTTTTCTTGCCAATTGCACACACTGCCTGTGTTGTGAAGCCCTTCTTTGCTTTGGGTGTCTCTCCATTCTCCTCTGTGTTCTTTTTCTTGTTCATTCTTTTTGTTCTAGTTCTCTGCTCACCTGTTACCTTTCACTGTGTTTGTGCAAACCATTACTAATTGTGTGTTCAGGCAGAGACCTTGTTCCTTGGTTCCTTGAGATTTCCTTATCACTTACAAATAAGCGTGACTGGCTTCGCTGTCCACCATGGGAGGACTTACTCTTTTGGAGGGGGGCATAGGAGGGAGGTTGGGGGGAACAGGAGGAGGGATGAGAGGGGGATCTGTGGTTGGTATGTAAAATGAATAAAAAATTTTTAGATAAAAAAGAATGAGCCTGATCATAACTAGCTGCTCAATTTGTACTAGTTAAAAATATGTTGAAGATGCAGCATGAAGTAACAACAGTATACTTATTTAATAGGTAATAAATGACATATGGTAAATGATTCTATGGACTATGAAAGGCACAATGACTGAGGAGACTGAGTGAGTGAGGGCTTCCAAAAGATTATGAGAACTAGATAATTAGGACTCTATGTAAGATTAGATTGTAAATGAATTGTGGATAAGGAGAGGATCAGGCATAGGACTGTGGAAATGTGTTCAGGAAGAGAGAGAAGAAAGCATGATGTGGTTAGAATTTGCTGAGCTAAGTGGAGTGTAACTGGGACAGTGGATGGAGACAGATGGGATAAGACAAGCAGGTAGGGGAAGGTCAGCGAGGGCTTCCTAAGTCATTCTAAGAACTTGAACCACATTTTGGGCCAATAGTAAACCATTAAAAACCTTTATGCATAGGGATGATGAAATCATATATATTTTTTTATTTTTTTTTAACTTGTTTTTTTTTTTTTTGTACTTTAGTTGTAGATTAGGGATGGTGAGGGATGACTAGAAACAGGAATGTCTTGGTGAGTTTAAGAAGCTGGTGATATTATTTCATTTTTCTATAGCAATCATAAACACCAAATCTTTACACATTAAAGGCTTACTTATTGTTCACATTAGAGACTGTCCATTTTACAGAGGAGAGGTGACATTTATTCTGCTGAGCACAATCTAAACCCAAGAGCCCAAAGTTGGGCATTAAGTTTGGAAAATTCTCTTTTAAGGACCATCATTTATATGCACGAGTATATATCCATTTAGATACATACAGTGGAACCATCATTTATTTATACTTCATGTTTATATACCAGAGTAAATCTCCAGGTAAAGGAATCCAACAGGAAGCTATATTGACACGTAGGAGGAGATTTGCTATGGAGAGGCACTCATGCGATCTGGGTCATGCAGTTCCATGCTGAGGTCACCAGCACCACAAAGAACGAGGGAAGACAGTGGCATAATTAAGCCTGAGAGAAGGCACTGACAACCTGGAGAGCCCAAGGTATAACTCTAAGGGTGACACCAAAGTCCCGAGGACAGAGGTGGAGGGGTGGAGTTTAGGAAGCAGCCAATGTTTCGGTTCAGGTCTGAACACCCAAGAGCTAGGAGCTCTGATGTTGGAGGACAGGAGAAGACAGATATGACAGGTATAATTCAACCTTCTTCACAGTTTGGTTCTACCTAGTTCTTAAACGGATTGGATGATAACTGCTCACTTTGGTGAGGGTGAATTTTCTTAATATAGTTGGTTGAATACTAATTTATTTTGGTACTGTATACTCACATCAGAAACAATATTTTATCAATTATCTAGGTATGCGTAGGGTCAGTCAGTTTCATGATTACACTTAGCCACCACACTGCCAAAGAAACCTTTCATATAGATGTCTAAAATTAATTCTGTCATGATTTAAAAAAGCATCTCTTCATACTTATTCATAATGTTTTTTGTATTAAACATTTTGGTTTGCTTTTTTTTTTTTTTTTTTTTTTTTGTATATTGACAAGTACTAGGTGAAAGAAAGAAAATTCACTCACTGTGGTTGTTTTCCCTGTGTTCCCATTCTGGAGAAATGGACTCAAGGTCAGACTGTGGCAGCATTCAGCAAAACCCAAACCAGCAGTTACGGCTACCATTGGCTCCATCCATTATTTGAGCACAAAGCAAGATCATTTGTTTGATAATGTTTGCTGTTTCTCTTTTGGTCTCTGGTGATGTTCTAGTCGGCTGGTTGGAAGGCTTTGTACAATCTATCAGTTCCTCGTGTGCTTGTCAGGTTACTGTCCTGAGTAAACACCTTTCACAGCATTAACCTTGTTCTCAGATCTGTCTGGTCAACAGAACTGAACTTAAAGTAGAGCCCTGAGAATTCAGGAAGGAAAAAATATACTTGTAGAAAATAAATATAATAAAAATTTAAAAAATAAGATAAGCTACTTTTGAAAGTCACATTCCAGGAAAGCCATCCCCCCCCCCCCAATTCCTTTTATTTTATTTTTTACTACTCTGAGCTCAGTTACCCCCAATTAGGCTTGGTTAGACGTTTGCAAGCAGTTGAAAATCAGGATCCTTTGGCCCAGTTTTGCATAATTGACAAGCTCTTCCTAAATTGCTACTTCTTGGAATCTAGAGGGAACCTCATGTCAGTGTTGTGGTACTTTAGCATGGCTATCAGAAATGCTTTCTGGGGACTGGATGCTCTCTGCTCCAACATCAGTCAGTACTTCTGTGTCTCTCTTTCATCAGCACTAAATGAGTCTGCCTTTTTCCCAAGTATCTCTCAGAAGGGGGGAAGAACTATGTGCAGGTGTGCGCAGGTGTACAGATTAGTCTTGGTGGTTGTTCCTTACACTCTGTCCACCTTAAAACCAACTGAATCATGTGCAGGAGTGTGTGCCATCCTGTGTGCACGTGCATATGAGTGCAGGCATCTATGGAGGCCAAGGCACAGGATCCCCTTGGATTCATGAATCCCTCTTTGTAGGGTCCTCTGGAAGAGCAATACAAGCTTTAATCACTGATCCATTTCTTCAGCCCCAACCTTGGTTGGCTTTGCTGCCTTTTGTTGTTTAGTTTTGAGACTGCATTTTAATTACAATGTTTCTTCTTTCCTTTGCCTCCCCCACCCCCTTTTTTGGAGACACCGTGTCTCCCTGGTCTGGAATCAAATAGGCTAGGCTGACTTCCAGTGAGTCCTGGAGATCCTCCTATCTCCATCCATGTATCTGTGATACCAACACGGTCTCCATCTATGCATCTGTGATATTAACACTGACTCAATCCATGCATCTGTGATATTAACCCTGTCTCCATGCATGCCTCTATGATACCAATGCTGTCTCCATCTGTGCATCTGTGATACCAACACTATCAGTTCAAGCTTTAAGAAAGGGGAATGTCCATTCTATAAAGAAAACGACACATCTCACATTTAGGGTCATGGCTATTCACACTGTCGAGTGTTGTGGCCGAAGTGTGAATGTCTGCTATGGGCTTATGTGCTGAAGCCCTCGCCTGTAGCTGCTGCACTGTTTCTGGAGCTTTAAGAAACTTGAGTAGGAGGGACCTAGCAGGAGGAAGTAATACAACAGGATCACATCCTTGGAAACTATAGCTTGCTTTTGTCTGCTTCCTTTCTTCATTCTTTGTCTTGACTACCATGAGTGAGGAATTTTACCCTTGTAGATGTAACTGTCTTGTTAAATAAGAAACACAGAGCCAATTGCAGAGTTAAAAGCCAAGAGGTCAGAGCAATTGCTGAGAGCTGAAAACCTTACCCTACACTCCACTTATATTGTTTACATACCCTACTACATATTCCCTTCTATGTTGCTTTGCCTCACCTAAAATAATTCAGCCAGCACACTACAGACTGTAACCTCTGGGTATAAGAGCCAAAATAAATGTTTCTCTTAGGTATCTGCATAGTGAAAAAAGCTAAACTATGACTATCAGCGATAAAACTAGGAGGATAGCTTATTTATAGCTATCAAATCTGTCTTTTTAAAACAAATTTAGGTGTCTGTTTTAAAAGAAAACCCTAGGTGTCTTATGGGTTCTCTTTGTTAAATGATGGGATTTATGTGATGTAGCTTATTTTAGAAAAGAAGAGAAAGCACTTCAATCATCCCATGGGTGTTGAAGACAGAGTGGTAAGCCTACCACCTTCTGAACTACAAGTACTGAGCGAGGACAAAGAGAACAGCTCGGAGCTGGGTCTATCACATGACAGAAAAAGGCTACAAGTCCTCACCTTCAGACACTTGGTAAGAGGTCCATTTCATTTGAGATAGATGAAAACATGTAACTCTAAAAGTTTGTCTCTGCGCTTAGATTTACAAGTCAGAGTTCTTAGGATTTATGTATTTATTTATTTTTTGTCAAAACATGCTGCAGCTCTTCTTGGAAACATCATGTTTGAAAGAAAATTCAGAACTCTCCACTTCCATCCCTTTTCTAAAAGCTCATCTATTTCAACCAGATGCTTAGTTTTCAAAAGTATTATGGAATTTAAACATCATATACATCTCCACCATAACAATTTTTCATTTTGTCAACTGGGACCTTTCAATAAGTAATAAAAAAAAAATCCTCATTAGTAGTTCCCTTATACCAATTCACTTTGGCACTGAAGGAGAAAAACGTTTTTTTCCCTCCATTCTAATACATTGATCTTCACAAAGGTTGAAAGATAATAAAATATCTAATAAAAATGCATAGCTTTGACCCTCAAAATCCTTGTAAGTGAAAGGGGAGTGAATATCTCTGAATGTTAAAAATCTGTACTACAATCATATTTCCTTGGCAGGCTGATTTAAAGAGCTTTACATGACAGAGAAGTTATACTAGCCTTGACACTGGGACGGGCTGAAGAAGATTCAGATCTGTTTTTATATTTAATTGGAGTGTAAGGGTCAGACTGTCAGAGCAAGATAGTCTTGCCAGTTGTCAGGAAGGGCTACTTCTGAGAACATCAAATTAGGAATGCAGATACCTGGCATCACGTTCAATCAGGCTCTGAATTTCTAAATCTGGGGAAAGGGCTAAGCATCTAGTTATACATCATTCCTGCAACCATAATTTAAGGGATTGATTGCTTCATACTTGAAGGAGGCTGGAAGGGCAAGAAGGAAGGTATTAGAGGTGAATGTGAATGTCAAATATCAAGTTGGACTGTACAAGAAGAGAGGTGGGTATAGATTATTAGGAAAAGGAAAATAATTGCATTAAAATTTACTAATTAAAAAGAAATTCTATGCATTCTGTGGCTAAGAAAAATGTTAATAAACTACAAAAATATACAAGAGAAAATTTTAATTTGCTGCTCATCTAAAATATGTATTAAAAATCAGATGTAATAAATACACTTTTTTTTTTTAAATCTCCTGATGAAGGGTTATAACTGTCAATGCACTTCAATCAAGGAAGGAAGTGATGGAATAACTCATCTGATCATTTAATCTGACACTACTTCCCTGGCTCTCTCACTGTCCAAAGGTGGATGCTCAGCACCACTGGTATACTGAAGGGGCAGAGGTTTCCATATCCATTAGTTTCTGCTTAGTTTTTGTATTTTGCCCTTTCCTTTTTTAGATCAGTTCATGTTCATTTCTCATATTTAGATACTTCTCCTACCTCCATAAAGTCTATAGGCATTATCAGAATGATCGAGTGATTGGAACAATTGGCACTTAAATCCATAAACTATGAAATGTCTGCCTTCCTGGGCCAACAGTTGGGGTCTGCTTCGAGAGGCTGCAGGTATTGTGCTCTGTCCACCTTCAGGGATACCCTCCTCTTCAGCCTCCTCACGGCCCACCTGCTGCCTCGCCCCTGGCCAGTAGGCTGGCCCACATAGGATTGCCATTGTTCTACTTCCCTTTTGTACTGTTTCCTCTCTTTTTCCTGAAGGTTGGGCTGAACAACTCTAGTATACCATCAGTGGAACACCGGTCTAAGAGATAAATATCTTAGAGTTACATTTCTGAAAATTCACTGGCTACAATTAGCTTATCTTTATGACAGTGTTTTATGACATGAAAGGGAATTATGTATGTTCTCTACATGTATGATAAACACTCATATTTTGCATGTATATTACGTGCATATCTGTATTATTTTCTTCATACTTCACCCTTTAGATGCTATTATATCTTAAATGACATTTTTTAGGGCCCTTGACTTTAAATAATGTTTGGTTGAGCTAAGAGACTTATTTCTTAAAATTCACATGAATATTAGGAAGTGTGTCAGTTTCTACCAGTCTCATCTACCTCTTGGACCCTATGTTACCCTTGAGACAGACCAGACACTAGACTTATAGGTGTCAGATCCACACCACACAGGAAAGGCCAGTAAGTTGTAGACTCTAATGAGTGACTTCCATTGCTGATTGGGTTGAATGACAAATGACAGAGAAGAGTGTACGTTCTTGGATCACATATGGTCACAGAAGTTGTCAGTCTACTCTGCTGTGGATATCGCTCTGTATAAATAAAACTCTGACTGGCCAGTAGCCAGGCAGGAAGGATAGTGTAGGCAGGACAAGGAGGAGAAGAATTCTGGGAGGTGGAAGGCTGAGTCAGAGAGATGCTGCCAGCCGCCACCATGAGAAGTGAAATGTAAGATACTGGTAAGCCATGAGCCACGTGGCACAGTATAGACTAATAGAAATGGGTTGATTTAAGATAGAAGAACAGTTAGCAAGAAGCCTGCCATGGCCATACAGTTTATAAGTAATATAAGTCTCTGTGTGTTTACTTGGTTGGGTTTGAGCAGCTGTGGGCCTGGTGGGTGAGAGAAATTTGTCCTGACTGTGGGCCAGGCAGGACTGGGGAAAACTCTAGCTATACTACTCAACTGGGAAGCACATAGGAAGGGATCTATCATTTCCAGAATGCTGGTAGGCAGTAAACAAGAGACGCAAAAGGATTGCAAGGCACCATCCTGCCTTCTTGCTCCTTCCTGTGAAGCCTGGCAAAGCCTGATGTCTTTGTCATGTGTGGATAGCCTCTCAATCACTGTGTCTTTTGTCTCCTACTGAAACAGCAGCAAGCATCGTCACAAGTCAGGGTGCTGCCTTACAGCCTCTTGTGTTCCACTTACATTTTCCTTCCATGAGGAGAGCCTATTTTTGTACCTCAATACTGCATCATTACTACAGGTGTTTTCTTGAGGTCCTCCTAAAAAGGTAATGGAAATGAAAGAGTCATTACTGAACCACTATTTTTTGCCAGCTCCAAAAATTCAGGTTGTGAATTATAGTCATATGTGAGTTTTGACAAAACATATTTAGGAAAATGCCTATGTGAGAGCTTGTTATGTATCTTTGTATAATAAAAATGTGCAATGGGACTATTGAAAAGGAATTAATTTTCATGTTTTCTACACAATTCCTGACCATTCTATGAAGCACCATTTATTATTCTTCCAGGCCTCACAGTCTTGACAAATTTTAAATTTTAACTTTTGCAGTAGACTTTGGAATTGTACTGCAGTTTGCTGTCTTGTGTTCTTTATGTGTCATTTAGTCACTTCCTTTCTCATCCATACCTTATTTTTTCTTACATGGCAGGGGTATTGCATGGATTAAAGAACAAAAGGGGTCTACAATGGGAACAAGACTGATAATCTCACGAAAGAGTGATTATTCACACGATTTCTTTATACATTAGTTCTCTGTGCTGAACAGGATATGGATGGAGCAGTAAGGGAAAATGTCATTTCCAAATGGGACGCAATGTGATACTCATTCCGTATTGTCTGTCTTGACAGTGAAGTGCTGCATCCTAGCATGTGCTGTTAAATGGCAGTGTCTTGTACAGAGTAAAGGGGTGAAACCAGCTGTTGAAGTGAAACTGAGTGTTTACTTCCACAGTGTGCCTCTTACTGTATAATGCCGTGCTCTTCTAGCATGGCCAATACTCCTTTTCAGACTCCACACTTGTCGGAATGAGCAAAGTTGACTTAATCCTCTTCTCACACCCCTGTCATCATGCTCTACTTTCTAGCCCTGTGACACTGGGCCCTGCAGATTTGCTGAGCCTTGATCTGTTCATTTGTAAACACTGGATAAGAATTCCTTGCGAAGGTGTTTACTCAGCAGAAACTCGCCCTGCCCAGCATTGCACTAGGGAACCGTGGACACAGAGAGAAGCTGAGAGAAGGTCGTCCACTCAGCTTAGAGATGCTTAATGGAAACTGTTTCAGTATTTGAGGCAGAGAAAAGGAAGTTTGGAAAAAGGAGGAAAATTACTCGTAGAAACAGACTTGCAAGAAACAGAGACAATATTGAGATTTAGGCCTTTGCCATTGAACTTGTGTTTTCTTCATTTAAAATTAAAAAAAAAAATATTAATTATATTTATATTTTGTGTGTGTGTGTGTGTGTGTGTGTGTGTATGTGTTGTGTTGTGTGCACTTGGGCTTATGGACTACAGCATGTACATGAAGTCAAAGGAAAATTTATAAGGAGGATTGTAGTGGTTAGCCATTCCAGCCTTGGGGAGTTTCAACCCTCATTGAGGCTTCCATAATGGTCACGCCTACAAGGTGGGGCTGAGAGAGGATGCTGAAGACACAGGATCGAGATGCAAGGGATCTCTTTGGTTCCTGGACCCTGGACGCTGGAGGTAGACTGAGCAGAGTTCTCCAGAGAACACTGCCGGACTGCGCCATACCTTTGCCAGATCCTACAACCTACCTATCCCTTCATTTGCAAGTTATGCCACAAAATAAACCTCCCTTTTAACTATGTGGAGTGGCCTTAATAATTTCACCAATAGCTGGTGCCCAACAGAACTATATTTGTTATAATGTACACATATTTTACTCTCATTTGAAATATTTGTATATTGATATAAATGTAAATTTATATCTGTCATACTGTATGTATGTTCTACTTCTGTTTAAGATATTCTGTATATTGATATATATATTTAGGATTATTATTATATTGCATATTGCACTATACATTCCTACCTCTGTTAAAGATATTTTGTGTATTGTCACAATTTAAAGTCATTGTTCTTTTACTGTACATTTGCTTACAGACTGTTTGCCTTGTTTACAAGAAGCCTTAGTCCTTAGGTTGTTTAGGTAGATAAGACTTATAGAGTTATTGTCACCTATGCTTGTCATCTCTATAATTATGTTAGTTAGGTTATCCAGATTTATAAATACATAGGTCAGATGGACAGGTAATCTTCAAACACTCCATGGACCTAGAGAATATGGCATTTAAATAACTTAAAATTCTGTTGACGTGAGGCACAATTGCTCCTGGCAGCACCAATTTGATCTGGAGAGAATATTGGGCTTCTAAGACATTTCCATTTGGAAGTTTGTCTTCTTGGCACACAATGGCCTACTGGGCAAAGAACTGCCCTTGCCTCAACTGCTGACAGTACAAATGCTGTCCTTTCTGGACAAGCGGGACACAAGGAAAGCGACCACTGTACTCTGCCAAGACAGGGTAAGATGGTCTTTCAGAATTCCTGCTTCCGAAAATGGTCTGTCAGGTACTCTAGGCTTGTAGTCAATTTGAACGCACCAATGATGCTGAGAAACATTAGGTGACTGTCCAGGCTGCCAGCTGTCTCTGTCTGCTTTTGCAAGATTACCGAAAGCTGCTTGCATCCTTCTCCCATTTCTCAGGTATTATTATATTCCTTCTCAGGTCTTTGATGAGGTTGAAGACTAGCAGTTATAGTTACAGTTACAACTTAGTAATATATGTGTATATATATATATATATATATATATATATATATATATATGTATGTATATATATATTATTTTAGATAGAATGTATTAAGTATTAAACCAGGTTCTTTAGGATAGGACACCTTTTGTAATGATCTTTGTAACATGCCACCTACCCACGCTCTAGACTTCTCTGGATTTTACTATGTGATTTTTGCTTGATATTGTTTGCATTGATTGTAGTTCCATCTTATCTAGGTCATTATCCCTCATTACTCCTGGACAATATTTGATAACCACTTCTTTGTATATAGTCTGGTATTAGGTTAGAACCTTCATATTTAGATAAAAAGGGGAGATGTAGTGGGTAGTTATCCCAGCCTTGGCCTGGAAGTTCCAACACCCATTGAGGCTTCCATAATGGTCACGCCTACAAGGCGGGGCTGAGAGAGGACCCTGAAGACCCAGGTTCCTGGACCCTGGACGCTGGAGGTAGACCCAGCAGAGTTCTCCAGAGAACACCACCAGACTGCGCCATACTTTTGCCAGACCCTACAACCTATCCCTTCATTTGTAAGCTACCCCACGAAATAAACCTCCCTTTTAACTACGTGGAGTGGCCTTAGTAATTTCACCAGTAGAGGACAGCCTGTTCTGTCCTTCTACCATGTGGGTCCAAGGGACTGAACTCCAGCCATCAGGCTTCATGTCAAAATCTGTTACCTACTGAGCCATCTTGCCTGCCCTGCCTTTCTTTTATATATTAAAAATTTCTATTGTTATGTCCAAACCCATTCAAATAACTGGATTAAAATAACTATGCAAATGCTAAGGGCTTTATGTATGAACCTGTGTTGTTATTTTGGGATTCACTGTTATAGTTCCTGTAGCACTGGTATTATTTCTTTCAGTATTTAAAGGCAAATTCAGCCTAACAGCACAGGCTGAAGACCCAGTACGAGGGAGGCTGAAGTGGAGGAATTTCAAGTTCAAGGCCAGCCTGGATAACATAATAACACTCTGTCTCGAATGTACCATACTATAATGAATGTGGCATAACATATTAAATAAAACAAAACTCTTGAGGGTATATGTCAGTGGCTGAGTGCTATACAAGGATGCTCAAGACCCTGGGTTTAGTCACCAGTACTGTAAATCATAAAACAGTTTGAATGCCACTAATATACTTTTTTTTCTTGAGAGACCACTTATTTCTTTATTAGTATATAGTTATCTAAATCAAAGACCCATTGGCTAACTTGGAGTGCTCTGCTCTCATCTTTAAAAAAATCAATATCTTCATTCACAATAGCAATAGAACCAAGGGCAGCCAAAGTGTGTACAGAGGCACAAATCCTCAGTCAAGTGATTTTAGGCAGCCTTCTTTGGAGAGTGTTAGATGGGAACACTTCGGGAAGATAGCTTTCAGCACCATAAGCTTCCGGAGAGACTAACGTAAAATGATTGCTGGGTCATGGAGTGACCCCCATCCTGTTGGTTCAGCTGAGTATATTAGATGCTCTGGAAATTGATAACACACCTTCAAGCCAAATTGAACGTTGACAAGTTGATGCCGACTTCATCATGATCTAACCAGTGGATCCCTGGAAGCACTCCAGAACAGGCACCCCACTGAAATTGGACACATAAATCAGCTGAAGGAAAAACTCCTTTCATGACCCTGAAACATTTCTTGAGGTCTGTGACACATCCATCTTTTCAGGATTTTACTGTTGATGAAGAGATGTGTGTACCCATTCCTAGTAGCCACACATATTCCTATCCTTGCCTTTTAGGCTCTAGAAAATGGCCTATGCTTTTCTAAATGGATGTTAAAATGGGACTCTGTCTTAATTTTTTACATAACTCCAAAAGGCCCAGGAGAAAAAACAAAACAAAAAACCAACAGCCCCTAGTGAGTCCTACCTACATTTATCCAAAGTCTTGAGGAGATCCAAACAATGGAAAGCACTGGCTTTGTACTCTCTGGCTCCATACCCAGATCAGTGAGAAAGAAGAAGCTGGGGTGGGAGGAATTCTCTCTGGAGAACATGGGAGTTCTGTAAAACCCCTCATCTTAAGTGCATTGGGTCCACTAGGAAACTTTTACTTAGCCACTGGAATTTGGTGGAGTATGCACTTGATTTGAATTTACATCTGAAAAAGTTTAAAGGCAAGAATCTGGTCTGATGGTGTCTGTTCTAAGGAGAGGATCTAGTTTTAAATCTAATGTTTGGCCCTCAAAGCACTAGCACTAGCTTAGAACTCAGTGCAACTGTGGCCGCAGGTGTGATGCCTCTTTACTTCTTTGGGTTAATTTAATCCTTCCTAGGCCTTTGGTGTGATAGGCAGTGTGGGAAACTCAGTTTTCTTTTCTTTAAAAAAAATTATTCTTTGAGGATTTCCTACATTGCATTTTGGTCATGCTTATCCCCCTTCCCATTCTTCACAGATCTGTGCCTGCATTCTGTATTCACCAAATGTGTTCTCATTAAAAAAAAAAATCTCATCCAGTTACTATTGACTATATACTCTTGGGTGTGTAACCACGTGCCAGAGCATGTTTGTCCTTAAAAAGATAGTCAATTTAAGTGCCAGGATAAAAATTTTAGAAAAACTTGTTAAACCTGTTAAAATAAATTACAGAGAAATTCAGATTCAGACAGAAGAAATTAACAGTGAAGTTGTTTCAGGATTGGATTATAAGGTTACAGAAAGAAAGCCTGTTTTCACAGAATCACCCTTAATTTATCTGGTAACCATACAACAGCTACCTGGTCAAGTGAATACACAAAATATTTGGACTCCAGTTGAAATGCTAGACTTACAAAGGTTTAAGGAGGCAATAGTATCTTATGGCATGCATTCCCCATATGTAAAGCAAATGTTAAACTCCTGGTCAACTTATAATAGGATTATACCACAGGACTGGCAGGAGCTGGCACAGGTTGTTCTGGAACCCAGACAACAGCTCCAGTGGCAAATGTGGTTCAAAGAGGAAACTAAAAACATAGCAAAACAATGTAGGGATAAAGCTATACAAGTCTTCCAGGATCAGCTTGTTGGAGAAGGCCAATATGCTTCAGCACAAACACAATGTTTATATGATATCGAAACTCTAATTCTGTGTTGAATGGCAGCCTTGAATGCATGGGACAGAGTTGAGGAATCAGGAAAGAAAACTGAGTCATTTACAAAGGTTATATATCCTTAAAACTAACCTGTCTACTCCAGACGCTATTCATTACCAATAACTCCTCAGCTCGGGATAGAACTTCTTGACCACCTCTGCCATCTACACTGGGATGTTGTTTGGCTTGAACTTGCATGAGTCTTAAACATGCTGTCACAGCCATTGTGGGATCATATGTGCCATTGCCCAGTTGTGTCTGGAAACACTGTCTTCTTGTTGTCACCAACTGCCTTTGGCCCTTATAATCTGATCATACCTTCTTCTTCAGTGATTCCTGAGCTTTGGGAGGAAGAAGGGGTGTTTTATAGATGTCTCAGTTAGGGATGAGAGTTGTATAGTTTTATATATCTTCATCTTGACTACTTCTGGGTCTCTGCGTTAACTGTCACCTAAAGCAAAAGGAAGCTTCTCCAATAAAAGTTGAGAGATGTGCTAAATTATAGCTATGAGTGATACCCATTATGGGTCAGTTTATTATTATGTTCACTTAGCAGATTAATAATAGTAGGTTCTCCTCTAGGACCTATGACCTGTCTAGCCACAGGTTCCAAATAATAATACCAGACATGGATTTCATCTCATGAAATAGGCCTTAAATTCAAGCAGAAAGTGATTGGTTACTTCTAAACATTTGTGACACTGTTGAACGAGAGGGTATATCCTACAAGGCTGGTCATTATTGTAGCTTATGGGGCTCAAAGGTGGGTAAGACTGATGATAATTTTTCCCCTTGGTATCATACATAGCACCTTCCAGCACTGTGAAAGATAGCCAATAGGGATAAAACTTCCAGGTCGTACCAGATTGATTTTTCCTTATTATATAACTCAAGTATATCTTCAACAATGGGGTCTAACTATCAAGTTCTGGAAGGTAAACCAAAGCAACAGCAATAACATATAACATTTTGGGGTCTATGGAACCTCAATGGCCAACAATGATAATAGAGGTAAGTTGCTGTGGGATGGTATTTCTATGTGCTGTGAATTTACGTTGCTATGATTGGTTACTAAAGAAGATGCTCTGGCCTGTAGTGAGTCAGGTTATAGCCAACCGGGAAATCCAAGAGAGACAGGAAGAAGAAAGACAGAGGCAGAAGAGATGCCAGCCCGCTGCCCAAGGAGGAACATGCCAGCAGACTGGTAATACCACTGCCATGTGGCAAAACATAGATGAATAGAAACGGGTTAATTTAAGATGATAGAGCTAGCTAGCAAGAAACATATGCCACTGGCCATACAGTTTGTAATTAATATAAGCCTCTAAGTGATTATTTTATAAATGGCTGCAGGACCATGGGGCTGGGTGGGACTGGAGAAACTTCTGGCTATAGTAACTCATTATGGGTGACTGGATTTTATCTGTCTGTCTGTCTGTCTGTCTGTCTATCTATCTATCTATCTATCTATCTATCTAACTCTTAGTCAGTGACATCTGATTCTTTTAATTTGTTGTAATTTTTGTGATTTTGAATATGGAAACTTACAAGAAAATGTACAATTAAATTTAGCAAATTTATTTTGAGTGCATAAGGTACACAAGGTTATATACAAAGATGTTTGGTGAAAATGATCAGCTTATGTATGGAATAAACTAGTTGTTACCCTACCACAGGACTTAGGAATAGCTGATTGGAGCTGCTATATGAGGCATAAACATCATGACATTACAAAGTGTTGTCTGTAATGAATAGACTAACCAGTGGTCTTACAATAGATGATGTCTCATTAGTTGTCTTTGGATTTCTTAAAGATAATAAAGAGAATTAGATCTCTGTCAAAGTTTGATTCAAGTGCAAAGGATGACTTTTGGCATACATTTAATTATCTGCTCTATCTACAGCAATAATATTTAAATTGACAGTGCTTTCACAACCTCACCTCATGGACTCATCTTTCTTTAACTTGTTTTCAGCTCTAAAGGACATCTTAATATACCACTATACACGAGTTCTGGCACTAGAATATCATCAGCCCTATTCATCAACTGAGTCGGCTGGGAGTTTTCCATGATGGTGTCATTTTTTGAGTAATATGAAATCAGATAATCTCTCACTGATGATGTATCTCACTACATCACTCTCTGAGTACTGATAACATAATGACAATAACATATTAGCATAATTCATCATCACATGTACCTTTGCTCTGGGGATATTTTATTGTAATATACAATATACTGGCTGTCACTTTGATGATGTATTACAGCAAGACTTCCTCAGGAAAAAACACATTTTGATGGAATGCTACTCGCATCAGATGGTACTGCCCAGGGATAAACAGTGGAAAACAAAATTTGAGTTGCTTTACTATAGCAGTTGCACGAAGGTCAAAGGCACCACAAATAGTAAAAGATTATTGGAAGACAACAGGTATCTCTCTGTTACAGAACAGTATTTAAAAGTTTAATATGCAAGTGGGTCAAGACAGGTTTTTATCTTTAGTAAATATTTAATATCCATAGCACTGATACTATGCAATGGACATTTCTGCAGCCTGCAGTACTGCTCAATGAAATGACATTCTTAAACAAGATATAGAAGCTGGCTTGGGGCAGAAGTGAGGTGACTTCCAAGGACAGAGTAAAAGTGAATGCAATGTATTATAATGATTTTTCAGCCATCCCTTTCCCCTGAACTACTCCAATGTCTATTAGATGTAAAAATGACTTAGAGATTTCTGGGCTACTAACTGTAGCCCAGAGAGAGTAAGAGTAACCCTAGGTCATGTAACACTGAACGATTGATAGGATTATAAACTATTTTCTGACATCTATTCTTGTGCTTGATAATGGAGTAATCAAAGTTAATTGTTGACCATTTGTGATTTAAATAGTGTCAGATAAATATGTGGAGGCAATATGCTGAGTAAAGAGCAGTTCTTTATTTTTATTACCTTGGAGAAAGAGTTTCATGCAAATCAGTGTGCAGTTGACTGAACATAATCATAACTACCCAATAGAAGAAAACAAGGATGGTGTTGATTATGATTATAATAACGATATTAGCTAATATCCATTGTTTATTGGGCATTTCATTAGACATTTTACAAATACTTTATTTTGCTTTTCAGTTTGTTTGAAGATTTATTCTGACACATGGAATCCAAAGAATAATGCTTCTAAGCTATTGTGTACATCTTAAAAACATTATTTTTCCCTCTATGAAAAGCACTGTTCAACAGTGAAACACAGAAGTTTCTCCTGTTCTTGATGTACTCACTTTTATTGTACTACATACAAGAAACTATCTTTATTATACCCCTTAAACAGAAGAAATAACTGTCCCTTTAAAAAAAAAGTCATGCTTTCAATTTATTTTTTCTATGCTTCTGAGAAGAAAAATGATTTCTATTTAACATAAATTGGTACCGGTGAACTCAGATGCCTGGGTTTCCCCACCATCAATTGATGAGCCCCTCTCTTTTCAGTGGACTCTCCTCAGTGGTTTTTTTTCTGGCTGCCTCATTTAAATGACAAGGCCCCCATCCAGGTGTGCTCTTTCCCTCACCTTCTGTTCTATGTAAGTCAGAACCTTTCATAAGTGCTTAGTCTTCTGTAGAGATGCCCATCTCACCGAACCAGACAGTACCACCCTCATTTAGTGTCTTGATTATTGTCCTAGGGATATCAGGAGCCTTGAGGAGGGTCGCTTTTCAACCCCCCCTCTCTGAGTGTTGCAAAGGAAACATTCCAGGGGCCCTAAAATGCTGGTCATGCTGTAGCTTTCAGTATCTCAGCAGAGTATATGATACTCTCCTTCATTCTAAAGGTCATGCAGCCATTGGCAATGGCAGAGTGCACACAGGATAATGATCTATTTGGTAATGTTATTTAATGTGTGACTTTGCAGAGAGACTGCCCATATGCATTTTTTAATTTGAAAAACAACAGGGCAGAAAATTGAGGTCACTGATAATTGAGCCATAGGCTGTGGAGGATGAATGAGAAAGTGAATGTTTCAGAAAAGTTTTCAGCAACTTCCCAGCACTAAGAGAGGACGTCACGGTAAATCACAAGCAAACAAATCACATGCAGAGATGTTTCAGGGCTTTTTGTAAGGCACCACAGTTCACATAAATCATCCAGAAAACAGCAGCCAGGTCCAGCAATGTGCCTGAGATGGTGAGGATTTCGTGCTTGAGGGTCAATCGGTTTAGGACAGGAATGGCTTTCAGGAGATTGATGGTATTCCTGGCAACTATACTGTAAAAAGGTTGGAGACAGAGAAAATAGCAACAAAGCCCTGGTTTTTTGAAATGTCTATTATGCACATACTTTAAAAAATCTGGCCAAATACTCATTATAAAGAATAACATGTCCATTATTCACTTTTTATGTGGGTAGCAGAGAGTCAAACTCAATCTCATTTTTTCAACTCAGTCTCATTTTATCAACTGAGTCATCTTCCTAGCTTGGACCTCATCGTTTGTATCATAAATTCTGTAGAACTTCAGGGATGAAGTGGTGCATATATTAATTTCTTAGATGCTTGAGTACGCTGGCTGCCTCTCCCATAGTGTTTCCAGTTCCAAGTATGCAAGGAAAGACCATTTGTGCAGAGCAAACATGGACTTGTCAGTCATTCCTGTAGGCCTGAGGATACTGCCATGGTCTTCTCTGGCTTTAAAGGAATGTTTGCTTTTTCATTCACAAAATAAGTTTTTTTATTGCTAAAAGTTCAAAGCAAGAGAATTTTCTCCTTCTGCTTCTAGGGCATCATGAAGTTTGCGTGCTTCCAAATGCAATAATTTTGCATCAGGGCTACTGTGTGTATGGCTGTTACATCAGTAGATATCTTAGTAGATAAGTTGATGTGTGAGTTGGGCCAAGGGCTTATTAGAGTATGCCTTTCAAGTACTTTCCTTTCAGCAAGAATTTTGTGATAATATCTAAACCTTGGAAATGTTTTAGTGTGAATATATGCATATTATTCAAAGTTGATAATTCTTCCAGCAACATAGGTATTATTCATTTTCTGAGACTTTGTGTAATATAGACGAATGTGGAGAAACTCTGAAGAACTTTGAGTGATTTACCTCAAACATTAAGCTAAGATGAAGAGGCTACAGAAGTCAAAGCAATCTTATGAAGAATGAAGTTCCCAGGCTCACACTATTAGATTTTATAACTTGAAAGGTTTAGCAATCAGAGTGTACTGGTAGAGTAATCGGCATACAAGCAAACTGAATGACTTTAGAGACCAATACTCACAAAAAAAGGTATTTGTGGTCACTGGTTATAAATTAAGGAGCCAACCCAGGTCAATGGGAGAAAACGGTCTTTCAACAAATAGCATGTACACGATAATGGTAAAAGAGTGAAATTGGATCCACCATATCAAAAATTTATTAAAAAAAACCCTATACATCTAACCACAATAGCTAAAACTACAGCGACATTAGAGGACAATGCAGCGGTAAAACATCATGACTTATACAGTCAATGTTTAGACCTAACACCAAGAGCACAATCAATAAGAGGAAGTGTAATGCTGACCACATAGGAATGGATGCTTCTTTCTTCTACATGTTGTTAATAGTGACTAGGACTAAGAGGATGGTGGATGATATCCTCAAGTCACGTATTGGATCAGGTACTTGCATATAGAATGTATAAAGTCATCTTACAATAGCTTAGTCCTAAAACTGGGGAAAAGAGTACCAGCTCTAAAGAAGGCATTGTATGCTTAGAAAAAGATGTCCAGCACCAGTGGCAATTAAGTACATGTGAATCAAAGCCATGGTGGGGTACCTCTACATAGCTACTGGGAATGGCTGTAAGAAAGAAAACAGGAGAAAATGCTGGTAAGGCTTTGCTGCACTGGAAGCCTTGTTTATTCCTAGTGTGAGACTAAAATAGAATATGCCTTTTGGAAAACAATTTGGCAGCTCTTCAGAAGGAATGAGTTGCCTAAAACTTACATAGTTATGTTTATATAACATAACCACATTTAACTGTACCATGACACAACCATTTAATTTTCCACTTTCTTCTCTCTCCCTCTCCTTCTCCCTCCTCTCCCTCTGTCTCCTTCTGTCTCTCTTTCTTTTTATAGTTTTCATGGAACTCAAGTTTGCCCTGAACTTACTTTGTAATCCAGGATAACTAGTATCCACCTTCTAAATACTGGGATTACAAGCAAGTGCCACCATGCATAGTTTATACAGTACTTGGAATAGAACTCAGGGCTTTATACATGCAAGAACATACTGTACCAGCTCTGTTGCATCCCAGATGCAGCAATTTCAATTATAGATATATACATAAAGGAATAAAATATATCTTCACAAAGCTTTATACATGAAAGATCATGACAATAGTCACTATAACAGCCCTGAGGTAGAAGCAACTCAGATTCCTACCACTTTAATGGGAAATAAATTCAGTATTCTCATACAATGGAATATTATTCATTAATAAACAGAAATGAAGTCTTGATACACATTGCAAAAATGGTACTCTTCAAGAGCAATTGCATTTATTGGAAAGTTATTCATAAGGGTTGGTATGTAGCTCTGCTGGTTGAGTGCTTGTCTACCATGAACGTAGCCCTGGACTCAATTCTTGGAACTACATAAACTAGGCTTGGTGTCCCACTTCTGGAATACCAGCATTTAGGAGTAGAGGCAATAGGATCAAAGGTTCAAGGTCATTTTCAACTATATAGTGAATTTAAAGCCAACCTGGGTACTTGAGACCCTGTGTCTCAAGCAAGCATGTAAACAAACAAACAAATAAGCATTAAGAAACGTTATTCGCAAAAGACATATATTATATGATGCTATTTGAAATACCTATAACTGGTGAATATGAACAGATAGAAAGTAGATTTGTAGTTGGCTAAGGCTGTGGGCAGCTGCCAAGGAATGGAGAGTGATTTCAGATGGGTAGCAGGTTTCAGGGAAATTAAGAAAATGTTCCAAAATTAGGTTGTGTTGTTCTTGGCTGCTCACTAGAACTTGCTGGCAAGACTCTGTTGCTGAAGACACTATACACTTTGGTCACAGGGCATGGAGAAAGCAAGCTGGTACTCTCCTAGAAGCTTCCTTCCTGCTGGCTAGTTTTTGGAATACATGGAGGTGCTATTCAGGCTGCTAGCAGAGAAAAAGCCTGCAGCAGAAAATTTTACCCAGCTGTGAATCCTGCAAGGTAAAACAATGGACCTTTCCTCCCTTCCCTGGCCCTTGCTCCTTGGGAATGAAGCTGTCTTCCCTTCCTCGATGACTTTGAACTTTGCAGGACAGTTGGTTGGCCAATGGGTTGTTGGTGAAGTAACGTATTCCGCACACTGCCATGGCTTTAGTGTGCTGTCATTTGGGGCTCTCACCTTGATGCTTCTGCCCTGCACTTCAAGCAGGGCCCACTACAGGTAGCTCTGCTCCTAAAGGATGTGTCTCAGGATGGGAGATGTTGAGCAAGCAACCCCAGCCCTGATTCATATGTTAATCATTATGGACTGGCATACTCCTGAGTGAGGAACAATGGCTTCTTGCCACCCTCCAAGGTTCTTTGGGGGCTTCTGGTCATAAAACATTCTGTTTAATTTCTCAAAGTTTATGCACAACTAAAAGTGCCAATGGGTTCAACAAAATTATACAGCATCTATTGTAAAGGAACCTGAGTAGAATGGTGGATCTGGCAAGGGATACATTACAAAATAGGACCCAGGATCTAAGCCACAATTCCACAGTCTCAGGCTGAAACCAAATGTCTTATACTTCATTATATTACAATCTCTGGCAACTTAAGATACAAAGGAAGCTTGTTTTCATTTGAATTACTTACCAAAGGCTAGCATTTTACTATTGGATTATGTCCACAATGTCCAATGATACTCAAACAAATCTACATCTACCTGTATTCCCATAGAGGAAAAAGAAGACATAGATTGAGATAAAATGTACTATAGCCAATTGCTGTAACTTAGTACCAATGAGGGCTTTTATTGTTCTTTTATAGAATGAAGGATCTACAGCAGACTAAAATACATAAAGCAATCGAAAACGATGTAATTGGAAAAGAAAGCAAAATCAGACCTCTGACACGAGAATGGAAGTGGGCTATCATGGCAGTAATTAGAGTCTGGAAAGGTAACTTTTATGAGTGGGGAAGATATTGCAGGGGAAGGACTTTCATTTGTCCTTTTCATGCACCGTAAGAGACAAAAAGCCTAATACAAATCATTGCAGGTAAAGTGCAAGGAAGACTTTCCACCAGATGGCTATAAACAACTCTCAGAGCCATGAAGCCAGACGCAGAATTTCCTCCACAATATACAGGAGGTACTTTTGCTGTGCCACAGGTAAACAGTGCATACCCTAAAGCCACTGGAGGTAGCAAGATATTTACTATCAGATGCCAGAGAACAGAAATTTCAGGATCCAGTGTTCCCTGATGGTCATAAATGCATCTTTTTACTATAATTCTGAGTGATTTCAGTGAAAACACTTGGAATCTTATCTAGACATAAAGCTATGGCACCATGTGTCAGGGTAAACAAATGTGGGCACAAAAGCCAGAAAAGATAGTGCGTGTCAACTGTAAACATATCAGTGTGTAAAAACGAAAGGTCTCAGGCATTAGAGAGGGTGCTAATAAATTCACAGGCTGAGAGCTGTAATAAATACATCCTGGCAAGTTACAGTCTAGGCCTGCCCTATAAAATGGGGCATGTGTAGATTTTGAATTTTATAAGATTTTCAGAGGGTCTCACTGAATCTTATATTGCATTTCTGCCTCTCAATTATGTCTGTAATTGTGTATTCTTGTCTGTGTTGGAGTGAGTATAGATCTTATTCCTCCTTATCTCTTCAAATCTTAATGCCTATCACCTACCAGGAGAGCAGTAGCTTTTTGTGAGAAAAGATGGAAGCATGCATGAGAAGAGAAGTAGAGAGAGAGAAGGGTGACTGAGTCACTCTAGCTTTCTGCCACCCAATTGATGGTCCTTTCTTCTATATACAGAGACTCCTGGCATCAGTCAAGGTTGGGGGAGTTTCTCCTCTTAATTTTCTCTAGGACCCCGATGTCACCACACATCATAAATTAACAGTTATATTCATTTGTAATTTCCAAATGCACTTCAGAATTTGTTTGATGCATATAATAAATAACATTTATTTATGCTGTATTGTTTTCTAGAGACTATGTGGGTCTGGCTGTTTTACCTTTCATAATTTCTCTTCAAGAATATAAAACCGGGCAGTGGTGGCACACGCCTTTAATCCCAGCACTTGGGAGGCAGAGGCAGGCGGATCTCTGTGAATTTGAGGCTAGCCTGGTCTCCAAAGTGAGTTCCAGGAAAGGTGCAAAGCTACACAGAGAAACCCTGTCTGGGGGCAGGGGGAGATCCTTTGGGGATTTAGCTCAGTGGTAGAGTGCTGGCAAGCACAAGGCCCTGGGTTCGGTCCTCAGCTCTGGAAAAAAAAAAAAGACAACAACAACAAAAAAGAATATAAAACAACACTTCAAGTGATGTCATATATTAAAATGATTTATTTAGTGTATGTGTGCACACACAGGTACAAACAGGTATACACACGTGTGTACATACACATGTGTGCCAGAGCACACATGTAGATGTCAGAAGACAACTTGTAGCACTGTGCTCTTTCTTTTTTTGTTTTTTTTTCCAGACAGGGTTTCTCTGTGTAGCTTTGCGCCTTTTCTGGAACCCACTCTGTAGCCCAGGCTGGCCTTGAACTCACAGAGATCTGCCAGGCTCTGCCTCCCAAGTGCTGGGATTAAAGGCGTGCGCCACCACCGCCTGGCCATGTGCTCTTTCATTGCACCATGTGGCTGATGGGGTCCAAACTCAGGTTGTCAGGATGAGTGGCAGGCACCTCTGTCCCCTGAGCGGTGTTGCTAACTGGCTCTCATTTGGTATTCTAAGACTGAGAGATTTATCAACATTTTACATGGAAAGAGAAAGAAGTCCTGTGCATAAGACAGTTGGACTCAGTCTTAGTATTGTGTTTTATCATTCTTACAATTTTTATTTAGTTTGCTCCATACTTCAATTTTTCTACATGCCAACTGGTGACATCAGCTTCAGTAATCATTATCTATGCTTTACAAATAGCATCCTTTAAGTAGAGGGTATTTTTGCTCACTCATATAACATTAAGCATTTTCATGTGGCTTTCTTAGGTCACAAAGCATCCATGAATTTGATTGCTGTTACTTATGGTCAAGCAGTTGAGGAGTCCTTGGGCTGTGTGTTACTTCCCTCCTACCATTACAGTGACTAGGGATATTGCTTACAGCTGAGGCTCTGGCATCCCATTGCTATGTGACAACCACGTACAGTATGATTTCTAGCTATAGGATATGCAGAATGAAGAAGATGCAACCCTCTATTGTCCCAAACTACTGAGGTTTAACGACCTGGATCTGGTGTGGTCTGGCTAACTCTGCTTAGATCTGCTATGATTGGGCTAATCAAGCAGTAAGGACTTGCTCAATTGTAAATTCTTTGAAGGAGTAACAGTAGATCGCCTCTTGAAAGCACGGCAAAAGAGTTTTAGTTTAGTTTGCTGTTATTTCCTTCTATCACTTATTCTTTGGATGACATTTTGTGTTATTGTTCTCTAGAAGTGAAACAAAGGAGAATGAGTCCTTTCCTTTCCTATCACTGTGCTTATTTTTATTAGTAATACTCCAGAAAACGTTCTTTTAGTTTCATTAATTTTTATGGGTGTTATCCTGCGCATTTTAGTGGAATTTACTAAATTTGGGGTGTGTGTGTGTGACCTATCAAACTTCTTTAACATTTCAGTTGCCAAAGCTTGCTGGTTTTAATACAGCCATGGATTTGTGCCCCACAATCACAGAAACTGTGGTAAATTTAGTTTCATGTAAAATCCAGTTCCCTGCAATACTTATTAAAAGAGAAAAAAAAGTACCATGACCTTGAGATGGTATACCCATCACATCATCATCAAAGGCACACTTTTGACAGGAGAACCATTCTCTTTGGATTGAACTGAGATTAGAACTGACTTCTACTTACAATTTTATGATTCTAAAAATTGAAAGAATTTTGTGCAGAATGGTTTCTGGCTCCTTCTCTTCCAAATCCTTGTTTTTCTTTCACTGTTAATGCCCTGCTGTGTGTGTAGGATACTATAGGTGATGTTCAGTTACAGCATCAATCACAGCATCTCTGACAGTATCTTTGTGATGCTATTGTAGGGATTTAGCATGTTGGGTGGGAAATATTTCTAAAAACCAACAGTAATATTAGCATGCACAGAAGTGACTGAGAAACACATTATAAATCCCACTGTACTTGTAACAAATGGCTGAACTTTCAAAATGCTCATGGTCACTTCAACTCTGGGAGAAATGTTACTAAGAGTAAGGCAGAGTGGTGTCAGCAATTTTAACCAGCTGCAGTTTATATATCTTGTTTTTGTGAAATTTGTAGTAGATTATCATATGAACTTTTGAATTTAAATTTGAAACGTCTTCTTTGGTACAAAAGACCTATACAATTGAAGCTTTGTTAATGCCACAGTAAAGGTGCCAGCTTGTTTTCTAGTGTGTGTGTGTGTGTGTGTGTGTGTGTGTGTGTGTGTGTGTGTGTGTGACAGAGAGACAGAGAGAGAGAGAGAGAGAGAGAGAGAGAGAGAGAAAGAGAGAAAGAGAGAGAATGAATGTAGATTAGGGTAGGTGAGGAGGTAGCTAGGATCTGGGAGGAGTTGGGAGAGGTGGAGCTAAAATCAGAATACATTGTAGAAAAAAAAACTATTTTCAAAGAAAGTCAAAAACTAAAAATGTATCTCATATTTATTTAATGTTATAACCATTCATTAATTCATTACTAAAAATGTTTGCAAATTCTGTAACATGTATTAAGCCTGGATAACAACTCAGTGAACACAAAAGCAGATTTCAAGGTATATGCTCTCTCAGTGGCATATATTCATGGAGGGATGGGGAGATAAATATGTCTATAGAGAGCAGTATATCTAGGGAATAGCAGATATTAATTCTTTCCAGTCAGCACACTCCCAGAACATTCATTTTAAGCAGAATGGCTGGATAATCTGATTCAGTCATGCACCCACATTGATGAGTTGACTTCTAGTCATTCCAACTCTCTACATGTGACAGAATTGGGAACAGGCATTAGTTGAAGGCCCCATACGACTATACACTGGGGGCTTCTGAGACAGTCAACTGAATGCTCTCTTGTCTTCCACTGAGACTGCAAACTCGGGCAGGGATGTCTAGATCCACCATAGGCATCTCACTGCTAAGTGGAATGGATGGGGGCCAAGTAGAAAGAAGTGGGAAGAAGTACATACGGCTTTTTGTGGGGCTGGTGAGCAGAGAAATTAATCAGTCTTCAAGTCTCCCGATCCAGGCCTGACGATGCTTCAGGGAATTTAGATTTCAAAAGGAAAATGTTTAATAAGCTAGAAAACTTCAAATTAAACTCTCACGAGTTTATTTATTTATTTATTTTTGCCAGCCGCTCTCCTTTCTAAAATTGTAAAGTTTCGTCTTCCATTACTTTAATTCTGCTCCAAATATGAAAAGCAACTAAATACCTCAGAGGGTGATTTGATTGTCCTTTTTATAGTTACTACATCTGCACTAATGTATTGGGGGTTATTATGCTGTTTATTTTCTGTAATTTTTCCCAATTAACAATTATTACCAGGAGCTAAATGAAGGTTGCAGTGTGTGTGTGTGTGTGTGTGTGTGTGTGTGTGTGTGTGTGTGTGTGTTGATACAAGTCAGACAACAGTAGAAAAGGCCTCATTTTTTCTGTACAATCTGAGGAACTAAAACATAACCCTTAATGCAAGAGAAGTCATATGCATTCACAAGAACATGGTGCCAACAAAATTTGAGTTAATCTAAAATTAGGAAAATTTATCTTAATTAAAATAAAATGTAATTGAAAAGTATTCTAAGGCTCTGTTTTATCTTAAAGGGGAAACAAATTCTTTTCATGCTTGTGAGTAGAGATGCAGATGCAGTTTTGGGAAAGCACTGTATAATTTCAATGTCCTTATAAATTTGGTAAGTGCTTTAAGAGTAGAAGGAAATCTTTCTGTGGAGCTGCCTGTGATTAAGATGTAGGCAGGTTCCAGCTCATTGCTGGCATCTGTTATCATTTAGCCATAACTATGTGGCTCATCAGTGCTTATCAATTCCTTCAGTCCAATATGGGAGAATGTGTTTTGTTTTCAGTAACTGAGTATGACAGACAAGCTGTCCATAGAGTATACAGATAACAGGTCAAGGGGAAAATGAGCTCTTAGACAATTTTTCAGGTCTTTCACAGGAAAAAAAAATAGCCAAGCAACATGTGCATGGTACCCATTGGGCATTGAAGTTAGTATTCATGCCGCTGGAAAATGCATTGCTTGAACTAAACGCACTCTCTATTGAGCGCCAGTGATTCACCATCATTCAATAGAGAGATTACTTCTGCAACAGGTTTCTCATTCCAGGTGAGTACTGAAGAGTAATGGTCTATGGAGAAATTGAGCTATCATTTGCTCAGAATTGTAAATTTGTAAGGGGTTGTGGGTAGATATTGCCTGCTCTTCATGCCAATAGGTAGAAAGTCTAAAAAAAAAAAAAATTTAAAGGAATGCTTCAGTTAAGTTGTAGATATCATTATGCATCCACAGGAATGGTCTATTTTCCTTATTTTGTTTTATTTATAGTTTCTAAAGTTAAAAAACAAAACAAAAAAGAAAACCCTCTGGGGGGGGGGGAACCCTTGAGGATCAGAATTGAGGTATCTCATCATTCGTACTCATCTTTGACAATTTTCTAGGTTGTGATGGTTTTCAGCACATTGGCCTTCCACTCAGAGATCAGAGTTGTATTCCAGGCAAGGACGAAAGAACAGGTATTATTAATCTAAATTAATAAATTAAATAGGCTCTCCATTATTTCATCATAATTTGGCTGCTTTTAACTCCTCAAAGTGTGAGATGCTGCCTGTGCTGGCTTATTTTTCCCCAGCTCGACACCAGCTAGAGCCATTTGGAAGAAGAAACCTCATTTGTAAAAATGTTCCCACCAGATTGGCCTGTGGGCAGTTGTGTTGTGCATGTTCTTGATTGGTGCTTGAAGTGGATGAGCTCAGCTCACTGGAGGCAGTGCCATCCCTGGGTTGGTGTTCCTAGTTGCTGTAAGAACACAGATTGAGGAAGCCATGGGGGTCAAGCCAGTAAGCAGCACTCTTCCATGGCTTCTGCATCAGTTCTTGCCTCTAGGTTCCTGTCCTGCTTGAGTTCCTGTCATTACTGCCCTTTGTGATGGACTGTTACCTGTGTGTGTAAGTGAAATAAACTCTTTGCTCACCCTTGTTGCTTTTTGTGACATGTTTTATCCCAGCAATAGAAACCCTAAGACACTGCCATATTTCTGTAGTCAGGTACTATAAACTTCTAGCTGCTTGGCATGTAAATAGCAATCTAGACTTATAACAAAACTTATTAACAGATGTAAATGTGTTTTTTTTTGAAATAGCATGTAACATATATTTGTTATAATAGATTCATATTACATCAAACTAAGTAGAGTAAAACACATTAACTCCACTTCATCCCATTCCCAACATGCATCAACTTCAAGTTTGGTGATTATCCTGTCAACTTTGCCAACAGGTGGAACACTGAATTGTTAACATCACATGTCTTCATTTGTAATGTAACATTCCCTTCAGAATAAATGCATTCAGTAGATACAAGGGTAGCTTTGAGTATTTCCAAACCCTAGATTGATTCATTTAATAACTATATATGAATTTATATAAATGATATTATATTAACAATTTAAATTTAAACATGTTTTCAATTTAGAATCAGGTTGTAGAGATATTTTCAAGTTGACTAATCAAAACCTGCATTATTTGTAACACTGCATGGTGCCCTGTGGTGTGAATGTTTAATAATTAGTTTAAATTTTCTGAACTGGAGGAATTCAATAGGTTTTCAAGTTTTCTCTTTGCTGAACAAAGGTTCAATGATTGTATGTAAGTCATTGTTTCCAGTGAAAGCATTTCTGCAGAGAACAGTCAAAATTGAAAATTTGAGATATTGCCAAGCACTTTGAAAAACAGGTTCATCAATAATTTTTGCTTCAACCAACAGTGTGTAAACATTTTTATTTCTAATTATCCCTGTCAAGTCCTATATATTATAAATCTTCCTAATTTGCGCTCCTTCAATAGTTGTAAACAAAATCTTTTCTTACTTTGCATTTTTCCTGATTACTAATAAGACTGGATACTTTTCATTTATAGTGACATTTATATATCTTCTGCTGTGAATTCTACTTTCTATTTGATGATGTACTCACCCCCCACTGACTTGTATACCTAAAATTTTTTATCACAGTTTTTTTTAACCTACTTCTATTTATTTTCTGTTAATGCTGATATACTAATTCTATACATTTCTTTATGCCTGTGTGTGGTGACAAAAGATACCTCATAGGGCGGGCGATGCACTCAGTTGGCAGAGTGCTTGCCTGACACACACAATGCCTGGGCTGGACTCCTGACACTTCAAAGTAATTACAAGATTTTCATTACAAAAGTAAAATTCATTAAAGTTCAAAAACATTGCTTTGCCATTTTACAAGGAAATGATGTTAATCATGTCTTCTTTCATTTAAGACACTTCAACATGCCAAATATTTGGAGGCAAAGAGAATTTTCAAGTCTGACATTCATTATACTTCATTCAATATTATGTGTACCACATGCTTGACATGAAGAATGCTCCCTGTTATCACTGCACTCATAGACAATGGGGTGTTGGTACATAAGAAAACCCACACAATACAGTGAAATCAGAGGTTGGCAGTTTTATGTCAAATGCATTAGTCTGAAATTAGTGAAAACCAGGGAAACCAATTATTTTTCACTTTTCATATTTTTTTTGTCTGACTCATTCCTTCAGCAACACTTAATCTCAATCAAAAATAACAGAGAAATAAGAATAACACTCCCACAAATAACTGAGAATTGGAAAGACAGATAGAACCACACTTTTGAGAGATTCTAGTGAATACTGGCCATGTTATTAATACCTGTGGGCCAGGTGCACTAAGGAAGGAAGGAAGGAATTGAGGGCAGCAACATGTCAACAGATCCTCACACATCAGAGGAGAGGGCTGGTTTTGAGCATCGATGCCTATGGTTGTGATTTCCTAGTCTATTCATATTGCCTAGTTTATATTTGTTTGCAGACTTAGTAAGGGAGGTGAAAAAGCAGAATTGGAAGTTACAACCGACAGTGGTTTTCATCAAATTCTAAGGCATCAAGGACACAAGAGGGACACCGAGAGAGCTGTAGTCAAAAGCAAAAGAGGAAAGGAGGCCACAGCAGTCACTTCTCAACAGAACCCCACACAGCAGCACTTTCTAAACACACTCCATTGAAGACAAGTGGTCAGTGACAGAGCAGCAAAAGGCTGCATTGCCCAATAGTCTGGGGTCACAATGGGCTACACAGGTGTCTTAATGTTGAGTCCTTTAATAAATTGAGGTCTCTTGACAAATCACCAATAGAAAATATACTGGACTCTGATTTAATGGGTTGTGTAATACAGAACCCATTGTAGGGTGTCTTAAGGGAAATATTTTTTGGAAGAAGAAGAAGAAGAAAAAAACCCAAACATTTTGCATATCAATCTTCCTATATCTCTATGCACACACTATAAATTCCGTTCTGCTCATATTTTCAGACAAGATGAAGGTAAAATGAAGAGTTGTGGAGGCTATTTATTCTTAGGTGTATTTCAAAATGAATGATTGACTAGAGACTGAATTAAGCATCTAATTATATTCCACTTAATGATTCCTTCATTAAGTACATGCTATATTATAGTACATTAATCAGGCATAGAATACTTAAACCTACTTTTAAATGTCTTCCTGAAACTTGTTTATCATGCTCACCCATACCACAGAATGAACTCAATATACCACAAATGATGATTTCTTGGTTTAAGCACTTTGGCAAGTTAACATACTTCATATTCTAAAGCCATAGAGTTTATGATTTCTGATCAGAAAAATTACCTGTGTGACTAAATTCTTGAGATTCCAAACTTCTATTGAAGAAACTGAATAGATTCCAGATTATTTTCTCAATAGAGACACAGAAATAAACTCTAGGAAAACTTTATTCTCAAGGTTGCTAGGAATATAAAATATGTTATCCATTGTCAGAAAATATTAGCATGCACAACTTCTGAATCACTTGTAGCTAATAAATGAATATTTATTTTGATTTATAAGGTAAAACTCAGAACACTATAATAAGGCCTGGAGGATTCTGTGAGGGCCACTGGTCTTCAGTGTACACTGGAAGGATGAAGGATCTATTTTCTGCTTTAGTGGAAGATGGCAACAACAATATCAGCAGTGGTAGCAACAGAGATTTGATGTACTTACCAGCAAAAGTAAATGTTAGACAGGCAAAAAGCAACTGCTTTCCCTTAGATCTATTTCGAGGTTGATGCCTGAACTGGAAGGTCTTTACTTCTCAGTTAATGGTTGCAGGAAATGCCTTCAAAGTTCAACCTAGAGGTGTGTCTCTTACTTGATTCAAGATCCAATGAAGTTGGCAACCATAGGGGTGGATCTTGAATTTTTGGTCTCTCTGATGCCCCTCATGCCTCTGACTTGCCTATGGATCAAGTTCTTAAAGAGTTTTACTCCTGAATTACAGTCCTCTTCAAAACAACTTCTTTTTGATTTTGGTCATCCATGTAGGTATATTCTCTGTCTAGTTACAGTCTTTAAATACAATTATGTATAAGGTAAACATGAGTGTTAGGGCAGGGAGAGAGAAGCTGGGAAGACGGTGCAAACACTATCTTGTTTGTGAAGCCTGACAAATTATTGTAACACCCTGCCCCCCCCCCCCCCTAGTTTTAACATGAAACTTAAATTTAAAAATAATAGGATGTCTTAGCCTCGAGGTAACAGAATGTCCTAACATGGGATCAATCCTGAGACCTTGAACAGTTTCAAAAAATGAGTAGACAAAGCCTAGCTCAAACCAGTTCTACGTGAGCACTTGGAAGGAGGGAAGCATATTTAAATCCCTCAGTCCCAGTCCAAAACACAGGCAGGAAAATAACAGGGTAAAATAGCACAGTGGGTCGGTCATTCTTTTCTCTGAACAGTCCAACCATGTCCATAAGAATGTATCTACCATAAATTTCAATAAGTTTCCTTGCTGTAACTCTCTGTGCTTGTCCTTGAATAACACCCCTTCCTCCTTCCTTCTCCTCTTCTTGTTCTCCTCCTCCTCCTCCTCTTTTCTTTGAGACAAGGTTTTGCTATTTAACAGAGCTCACCCGGAACTTGCTATGTAGATCAGTGTGGCTTTAAACTCACCAGCCTCTACCTTTTGAAATGGGAGTGAAGAGATGAAAGAAAGATGCTGCTGCTGCTGCTGCTGCTGCTGCTGCTGGGAGCAGCTACATTGTGCTTGACAGGAGTGGAAAGAAGAGAGAGATCTTGCAACAATGCAACGTCTTTACTGCTTCTGTTTCACACCTGAGACTGAACTATCATCAGAGTCACAAAACCTCTGTAGCCCCAATTCGAAGCCAATCACTCTCTTGACAATCAACCGTGTCGGATAGTCTAGTCTTATTTTTTTATTTTTTATTTTTTTTGTCAGGAGGGTGTATCCATATATGTCAGTATACTTATTCACACAAACTTAGCAGGGAAGAAGTCAAAAGTCTATCCTTGCACCTCTGGTAGCTTTTCTCTAATAATGTCTCAATGTCACCAAATGTAGGAATCCACTCTTTTTTTTTTTTTTAAATTTTCATTTCTCATGGCCTCATTTTGCTGCTTATTTTAATTTTTATTGTCAAATATTTTAATAATTCTGTTGCAATCAATTCAACTTTCTGATTTGCTTTTGCCTTGTTATAATCATGTCCCAAGAGCCCAACTCTGGTTAAAGTCAGTGTTTTGCCTTGGATGCTGCTGATCCACACATGAAAAAAATCATACAACATGATGATGAGGTTGTGTTTTAAATTCAGGGTCATTCACGTCAACAGAACTTTCTCACAGGTATACCTTAAAAACTGTTTATGTGCCTCATTACTCTTTTTAGACACTGCCTTCTTTCTTTTTCTTTTTTTAATAGTAAAACCCTTGAGTTTCTCTATTTTCTGACTTCAAGGTATGTATTCTCATTTCCTCTCAAAGTCATTCAAAACAAACGTCACCTCCATCTCTTTGCTGAATTTATACTTTCAAAGGCAATGATTATCGCCATCATTATTATTGCTAAATCAAATTACCATTCTTAATCTGTCTTCCCTTAGAACTCCTTCCTTCTTGAAACTTCCTTCCTTCTTGCTCCCAGGACCCTACTCATTCTTGGTTTCCTTTATCCATTTCTGAACATTTCTTCTCCAATTTCTCATCTTCTCAACCTCTTAGCTCAGGATGTCACAGCATTCTCTTTATTCTCTTGGTAGTCTTAAGTCTTTAAATGACATGGATAGGCAAGAGAGTCACAAATTTATCTTTAATTCTTTCCTGGACTCCAGATAGGGGTGTGTGTGTGTGTGTGTGTGTGTGTGTGTGTGTGTGTGTGAATATTTTGGCTCAACAACTCAAGTTGGCTTATCATGTTTAAGGTATTCACAATTAACATTTTCATTTTTCTCTGATTGGAGTTTCATACAGCCATCCTTCTTAGGACATCCAAAAACCTTTGAGATTATTTTTTAACATACCATACTTTTTCTCATACTCACTGCAGTTAGAATGCTGGTGGCTCTATGTTAAGAATATACCCAGAATTCAATTACTTTAGTTATCTCCCTATTTTTTACAGCTGCATATGTCTTAGGAGTTGAGGGAGTCAGTCTTCTTTTAAGTTAAAAAAGCATAGTTATCAATTTTAACAATAGTCTATTTTTGATATAACATTCAGCTTATATATGTAGCACTCATGACATTCAATTAAAAGATCTGATGGAGAAATTAGTTTTATTCTTATAAGGTATCACATATAATTGCATACTCAAAGTTTATAAAGAATTAATGTTTCAAATGATTTTTTTGTCTTACTATTATGACAGTAACCCAGACTCATAAGGAGTTCTATGTTTTGAACTTCAATAGTTTAAAATAAAAATTACAGATTCACTGGGAGCACACCACCTAAGCAAAGCAAGGAAATAGATTCACCAACTAAATACCCCCACCACTCCCTCCTCCTGTCCAAATCCAATCCTGAAGTCTTGTCCCTAGCTCTGCAACAGAACACAAGCTGCAGTCTTCCTTCCCCCATGCCCACATCTCCTGTGGATCCCACAGTCAATCCCCTCCTAACTTTCCACCCAGGACTCTGTTGTTTTATCACAGCCCTCAACACCAGCAGGGACATTCTGCTAACCTATAGGCCATTCCTACCAGTAAACTACGTAGGCTGCCTATAGATCTTCTCTTTTCTATTTCCCCCACCAATCCCCCAGTATCATCCCTACCTCTCTAGCAGAACACACTTGGCAGCCTTCCCTGACACCTTGCTCCCATCTCCTGTGGATCTCATAGATCTTCCCATTCTACCCATCTTCCTCCAACTCATTGCTTTGTCCCAGCCCCCCCCCCCCAACTCTAGCAGGCTCCCCCTGCTAACCCAAGGGCTGCACCTTGTAGGGCAAGTAGGCTGAAGGCAAACCCATACCTCTCCTACTGCTCCTGAGATCTAATCCCCCCAGTCTCAGAAACCCACTGTAATCTCTTTTTTCTCCACGAACCCATCCCCAAGGAATTACAAACACTTTCTTCCCCAACCATTCTTTCCCCAACACATCCTAGTATCCTAGCCACCACCAGCAGCAGTCATTCCCTATGAACACACCAGCTGAGCAGGCCAGGAAAACAGGAAACACACAACATCACACTCTTACAAAATCCAGAGAGGGAACAAAACCAAGAAACAAAACACCTATTCAATAAAGCCAAACCCAGAAATCATCACCTAGATCTATAACCATTCCAAACACAGATGCCTAGACACAGTAACAGTCAGGAAAAATATGTCTCTACTAGAGCCCACAGAAGACCCTGAATAGTCCAACATAGCTGATCCATAAGCGCAAGGTCTTTTGACCTATATGAAGATGATAGAGGCCCTTCAAGGGGAAATCAATAAATCCCTTAAAGCAAGCAAGCAAGCAAGCAAGCAAGCAAGCAAGCAAGCAAACAGACACAGAAACAAAAAGTTGAAGGAAAGGAATAAAACTGTTCAAGACCTGAAAATGGAAATAGAATCAATAAAGAAAATACAAACTGAAGGAATTCTAGAAATGTAAAACTTATGAATTTGAACAGAAACTACAGAGGCAAGCTTTCGCTTTGCCAAACAGAATATAAGAGATGGAAGAGAGGATCTCAGGCATTGAAGATATGATATAAGATATAGATATATCAGTCAAAAAACATTAAACTAAACATTCCTGACACAAAACATCTAGGGAATCTGGGACACTATGAAAAGACTAAACCTAAGAATAATAGGAATAGAGAAAAGAAGAGAATTCTAGCTCAAAGACCCAGAAAATATTTTCAACAAAACCACAGAAGAAAAAAATTCCTAACATAAAGGAGGAGATGTCTATAAAGATACAAGAAGCATGCAGAATACCAAATAGATTGCACCAGAAAGGAAAGTTCTCTTGCCACATAATAATCAAGATACTAAACATACAGAACAAAGAAAGAATATTAAAAGCTGCAAGGGGAAAAGACCAAGTAACATAAAAAGGCAGACCTATCAGAATTACACCTGACTTCCTAATGGAGACTCTAAAAACTAGAAGGGCCTGGACAGCTGTGCTGTAGATTCTAAGAGACCACAGATGCCAACCCAGATTACTATACCCAGCAAAAACTTTCAATCACCATAGGCAGAGAAAATGAGGTATTCCATGATAAAGTCAAATTTAAACAATATCTATTTACAAATCTAACCCTACAGAAGGCAGTGGAAGGAAAACTCCAACCTAAGGAGGTAAACTACATAGGAAATAAATACTATCACACTAGAAAAAAACCAAAAGAAGGGACACACACACACACACACACACACACACACACACACACACACACACCCCACCACCATTGCCAGTAATAACAACAACAAAATAATGGGAATCAGCAACCACTGATTACTGATATCTCTCAATAACAATGGTCTCAATTACCCAATAAAAAGACACAGTCTAATAGAATGAATGTAAAACAGGATCCCTTCTTCTGCAGTATAAAAGAAACACACCTCGACTTTAAGGACAGTGATTACCTCAGGGTAAAGGATTGGAAAAAGATATAGCAAACGAATAGATCTAAGAAAGAAGATAGTGTAGCCATTTTAATATCTAACAAGATAGGCTTCAAACTAAAACTAATCAAAAGACACAGGGATAAACACTACATACTCACTTAAGAAAAATCCATCAAGATGTCATTTTAATTCTTAACATCTATGCTCCAATCACTAGGGCATCCATGTTTATAAAAGAAACATTACTACAGCTTAAATCATGTATTGAACCTCACCTACAAATATTAGGATACCTTAATATCCCACTTTTACTAATGGACAGGTCATCCACACAAAAACTAAACAGAGAAATATTGGAGCTAACAGATGTTATAAATCAAATGGTCCAAACAGATATTTATAGGAAATTTCACTCAAAATCAACAGAATATGCCTCCTTCTCTGGAGCACCTTTCACAATAGCCTCAAACAATATAAAATATCTTGGGGATAATTCTAACCAAGCAATTGAAAGTCTCCTAGCTAAAAACTTCAAGTCTTTGAAGAGAGAAATTGAAGAGGATATCAGAAGATGGTAAGATCTCCAATGCAAATGGATCAGTAGGATTAACATAGTAAAAAGGGCCATCATACTAAAATTAATCTATAGATTCCAGGTAATCCCCATCAAAATTCCAATACAGTTCTTTACAGACCTTGACAGAACAATTCTCCACTTTATATGTAAAAACAAAAAGCCCAAGATAGCTAAAACAATCCTGTATAATTAAAGAACTTTCAGAGGTATCACCATAGGTACAGTAATAAAAACCAAATGGTATTGGCATAAAAATAGACATGTTGATGATTGGAATTGAAGACCCAGATATAAATCCACATACATATGGACACTTGATTTTTGATAAAGAAGCCAGAAATATACACTGAAAAATAGCATCTTCAAAAAATGATGATGGTCAAACTGAATGTTGACAGGCAGATGAATGTAAATAGATACATTATTTATTATCTTGCATAAAACTCGAGTCCAAGTGGATCAACGATGCCAAAAAAATGTCCAGATATACTGAACCTGATAGAAAAGAAAATGTGAAATAGCTTTGAGCACATTGACATAGGAGACAATTTTCTGAACAGAGCATAGGTAGTGCAGGTACTATGATCAACAATTAATATGGACTTCATTAAATGGAAAAAGCTTCTGTAAGGCAAAGGTTACCTTCATTAGGACAAGGCCTATAGAATAGGAAACGTTTTTGTTTTTTTTTTTAACCAACTCCACATCCAAATTATATAAAGAACTCAAGAAACTAGATATCAAAAACCAAACAATCCAATTAAAAAATAGAGTACAGATTTAAACAGAGGATTTTCAATAGAGGAAATTCAAATGTCTGAGAAACACTTAAAGACATGTGCTGTGGGATATCTTTTTGTATGTTGTGAATATGTGTTGCTTTCATTGGTTGATTAAAGCTGCTTTGGCCTATGGCAAGGCAGGATACAGCCATGTGGAAATCCAAGCAAAGATACAGGAGAAGGGCACAGTTTGGGAGACATCAGTCAGCCACTCAAGGAACAACATGCCAACAGATCAGTAACACCATGGCCATGTGGAAATACATAGATAGATAGAAATGGATTAATTTAAGATGTAAGAGCTAGCAAGTAATAAGTCTGAGGCATGGCCAAACATTTATAATTAATATAAGCCTCTGAATGGTTATTTGAGAACAAGTGGGCAGGAGACATTCGTCCATTTATAGACATGTTTATAATCCTTAGCCAACAGGAAAATACAAATCAAAACTACTCTGAGATTTCATTTTGTATGTGTCAGAATGGCTAAGTTCAGTAACACAAGTGACAGTTCATACTGGATAAGATGTGGAGCAAGGGGAACACTTCTCCATTGCTGGTGAGAGTACAAACTTGTACAGCCACAATGGAAATCAACATGACTGTTCCCCAGAAAGTTGGGAATCAATCTACCTCAAGATCCAGCTATATCACTGCACCCAAAGTATGCTACATTATACCATAGGGACACTTGCTTAAACATGTTCAATGTGGCTTTATTCACGGCCCCCAAATGGAAACAATCTAGATGTCCCTGAACAGAAGAATGGATAAAGAAAATGTGGTTCATTTAGACAATGGAACATTACTCAGCTATTGAATAATGACATCAAAAAGCCTCCACAACAACTCCAGACTTCACCCCCTCCTTTAGACTCCACACTAGGGTTCACAGCCCCAGCAGATTTACTGGAGGCCAGTGTGGTCCTAGGGACCCCAGGAAAGACACACCCCACCCCACTAAACCTCTTTAAGCCTGTACAACAACCCTGGACTGCACCCCCACCCCTGGGTCACCTATCTAGGCTTACTACTTTGGAAGAAGTCTTCAGCTTTACCAGAGGCCAGGCAGGATCTGGAAACCCCAGGTAAGATACCACCTAACCACCTACCAGCTAACATTACTTGAAACCCACCCAATAACCCAGACTGTACTTCCTCCAATAACACCAGACTGCAATTCCTCCCCTGGGCTCCATACTAGCACCCACAGCCCTGGCAGCTTTACAGGAGGCCAGTCTTGTCCTAGGGACCCCAGGTAAGACACTTTCCACCACCCACAACACCATATAAGCCTGTCCAACAATTGCAGATTGCACACACTTCCCTACCTCTCCTCCTTTACCCCAGCTCCATATCATGGTCTACAACTTTGGAAGAAGACTTCTGCTTTGCCAGAGGCCAGGCCAGATCTAGCGACCCCAGATCTACAACTTCAGAAGAAGACTTCAGCCTTACTGGAGCCAAGGCTGGATCTAGGAGCCCCAGCACCATAGCTGTACTAGAGATCAGGCTGGTCCTAGGGACCCCAGAGGCCAGATAAGATCTAGCCCCCAAAACTCCAGAAGTAACACCCTATTGGACCTGAAGACACACTAGTCACCAGAAATCTTGGCCATTTAGGCAGGAAGACCAGCGAGGAAAGACAAATCAAGGAACAAAACAGCCATCTAACGAAGTCAAATACAGGAATCAACACCTAGACCTACAATCATCCCAAATCCAGATGTCTAAACATCAATGTAAGAACAATCAATGACAGAAAAGGCAATATGGCATCACCAGAGCCCAGCAATCCTGTGACAGCCAGACATGAACAATCCAACACAGCTAAAGCACAAGAAAACAAGCTTAAAAATTACGTTATAAAGATGATAGAGGTCCTTAAAGAGGATATGAACAAATCCCTTAAAGAAATTGAAGAAAAGACAAACAGAAAATTGGAAGAAATTAATAAATCCCCAGAAGAAGCCAAGAAATAAAAACAAACAAACAAGCAAATGAACAGATACAGAAAACTTTTTAGGACCTGAAAATGAAAATAGAAGCAATAAAGAAAACACAAATGAAGGGAATCCTGGAAATGAAAAATCTGGGTAAGCAAACAGGAACTACAAGTGCAAGCACCACTAACAGATTACAAAAGATGGAAGAGAAATTGCAGGCACTGAAGACACGATAGTGGAAATAGATTTATCAGTCAAAGAAAATGAACCTAAAAATTCCTATCACTAAACATCCAGGAAAGCTGAGACACTATGAAAAGACCAAACATAAGAATAAAAGGGATAGAAGAAGGAGAAGAAACCTAGCTCAAAAACTCAGTGAACATATTGAACAAAATCAGAGAAGAAAATATTCCCAACCTAAATAAGGATTTCACTATAAAGGTACAAGAAGCTTCTAGAACATCAAATAGATTGGATCTGAAAAGAAAATCCCGTTCCATGGGGGCTCCTCAGCTATTGGTTCATAGTTCATGTGTTTCCACTAGTTTGGCTATTTGTCCCTGTGCTTTTTCCAATCATGGTCTCAACATCTCTTGCTCATATAATTCCTCCTCTCTCTCTCTCTCACCAATTGGACTCTCAGAGTTCTACCTGGGGCTTGACCGTGTATCTCTGCATCTGCTTCCATCAGCCATTGGATGAGAGTTCTATCACAACAGTTAGGGTGTTTGGCCATCTGATCACCAGAGTAGGTAAATGGATGGAACTAGAAAATATCATCCTGAGTGAGGTAACCCAGACTCAGAAGGATAAACATGGTCTGTACTCACTCATAAATGGATATTAGATGTAAAGCATAGGACAACCAGACTATAATCCACAGTTCCAGAAAAGCTAGCTAACAAGGAGGACCCTAAGAGGGATGCATGGATTGTCCTGAGAAGAGGAAATAGATGAGATACCCATGAGTAAACTGAGGGTGAGGGGGGGGCAATAGTGGAGGGGATGGGTGATGAGAACATAAGGGAACAGGATGGTCAAGCTGGAATGGGGATGGAGTGGGAGAGCAATGAAACAGATACCATGATAGAGGGAGACATCATGGGGATAGGGAGAAACCAGGTGCTAGGGAAGTTCCCAGGAATCTATAAAGGTGACCCAGCTTAGACTCCTTGCAATAGTAAAGAGGGTACCTGAACTGGCTTACCCCAGTAGTCAGACTGGTGAATACCCTAACTGTCTGTCATCATAAAGCTTTCATCCAGTAACCAATGGAAGCAGATTCAGAGTTCTGCAGCCAAGCACCAGGTTGAGCTCTAGCAGTCCAGTAGAAGAGAGAGAATAGGGATTCTATGAGCAATGGACATCAAGATCATGATGGGGAAACCTATAGAGACATCAAAACCAAACTAGTGGAAACTCATGAACTTTAGACCAACAGCTGTGCAGCCTGCATGGGACTGGACTAGGCCCTCTGAATAAGTGAGACAGTTGTGTGGCTTGCTCTTTTTAAGGGGACCCCTGGCAGTAGGATCAGGATCCATCCCTCGTGCATGAGCTGGCTTTTTGGAGTTCATGACCTATGGGACACCTCACACAGCCTTTATGCAGGGGGAGTGGCTTGGACCTGTCTCAACTGAATGTACCAGGTTCTGCTGACTCTCCATGGGAGGCCTTACCTTGTTGGAGGAGAGAATGGGGAGTGGGCTGTTGGGGGAACCTGCTGGGCAGGAGGGGGAAAGAGAGGAGGCTCTGTGGCTGGTATGTAAAATGAATAAAAAATTTCTTGATTAAAAAAAGAAACACTACTAAAGCTTAAATCATACATAGAACACCATACAATAATAGTGGGAGACTTTAACACTACACTCTCACCAATGGATAAGTCATACAGAGACTAAACAGAGAAATAATGGAACTAACAGACAGTAGGACTCAAATGGACCTACCATATCTACAGAACATTTTACCTGAACACAAAAGAATATACCTTCTTCTTAGTACCTCTAAGAACATTTTCAAAAATTTCAAAAATTCACCATATATGCAGTCACAAAGCAAGTCTCAACAGATACAAAAATAAATTGAAACATTTCCCTGTATTTTATCAGACAAACATAGATTAAAGCTGGACTTTAACAACAACAGAAACAATAGAAAGGCAAAACAATTCATGGAAATTGAACAACTCTCTACTAAGTTACCAATGGGTCAAAGAAATAAAGAAGTTAAAGATGTCCTAGAATTTAATGAAAATGAAGGCATAACATACCCAAACTTATGGGACACAATGAAAGTGGTACTAAGAGGAAACTTCATAGCACTAAGTGACTTCATGAAGAATTTGGAGAGATCTCATACTAGCAATGTAACAGCATACCTGAAAGTTCTAGAACAAAAAGAAGCAGATATATCTAAGAGGCATAGATGGCAGGAAATAATCAAACAGAGGGCTGAAATCAATAACATAGAAACAGAGAACAATACAAAGAATCACTGAAACAAAGAGTTGGTTCTTATAGAAAATAAAAAAAAAGGAATAGATAAACCCTTACTCAAACTAACTAAAAGGCAGAGAGAGAATATCCAAATCAACACAATCAGAAACAAAAAGGGGGACATAACAACAGACTCCAAGGAACTCTAGAGATCAACAAAGAAATCATTAGGTCATTCTTCAAAAACCTGTACTCGACACAATTAGAAAGTCTAAAAGAAATGAAAATTTCTTGATATATACCACTTACCAAAGTCCAATCAAGATCAAATAAACAATTTAAACAGACCAATAACCCCTAAGGAAATAGAAGCAGTCATTAAATATCTCATTCCAGGCACAGAAGATTTAATGCAGAATTCTACCAGACTTTCAAAAACGAGCTAATACCAATACTTTTCAAATTATTCAACAAAATAGAAATAGAAAGAACATTGCCAAACTCATTCTATGAGGCCACAGTCACCCTGATATCCAAACCACACAAAGACTCAACAAAGAAAAAGAATTACAGGCCAATTTCACTTATGAGTATTGGTACAAAAATACTCAATAAAATACTGGCAAACCAAATCCAAGAACACATGACACAAATCATCCACCATGACTGAGTAGGCTTCATCCCAGGGATGCAGGGATGGTTGAACATATAAAAATCTGTCAATGTAATCCATCATATAATCAAACTGAAAGAAAAAAAACACAAAATCATCTTCTTAGATGCTAAAAAACCCTTTTACCAAATCTAACACCCCTTCATGATAAAAGTCTTGGAGAGGTCAGGGATACAAGGAACATACCTAAACATAATAAAAAGCAATATATAGCAAGCCATTGCCAACATCAAATTTAATGGAGAGAAACTCAAAGCCATTCCACTAAAACCAACAACAAGACAAGGTTGCCCACTCTCTCCATACCTATTCAATATAGTACTGGAAGTTCTAACTAGAGCAAAAAGACAAAGGAAATCAAGGGGATACAAATTGGAAAGAATAAGTCAAAGTATCATTATTTGCAGATGATATGATAATATACATAAGTGACCCAAAAAATTTTACCAGGGAACTCCTACAGGTGATAAAAATCTTTAGTCAAGTGGCTGGATACAAGATTAACTAAAAAATATCAGTAGCCTTCCTATATACAAATAATAAATGGCTGAGAAAGAAATCAGAGAAACAACAGCATTTTCAATAGCCTTAAATAATATAAAATATCTTGGCGTAACTCTAACCATGCAAGTGAAAGATCTGTATGATAAGAACTTCAAGTTTTTGAAGAAAGAAATTGAAGATGCTATCAGGTGATAGAAAGATCTCTAAAGATGAAAAGATCTCTCATGATCAGGGATCAGTAGTTTTAACATAGTAAAAATGGCAATCTTACCAAAAGCAACCTATTGATTCAATGCAATCCCCATTAAAATCCCAATACAATTTTTTTATAGACCTTGAAAGAACAATATTCAACTTCATATGGAAAAAATCCATGATAGCTAAAACAATCTTGTACAACAAAAGAACTTCTGGAAGTATTAACATCCCTAATTTCAAGCTCTACTACAGAGCTATGGTAATAAAAACCTGCATGGTATTGGCATAAAAATAGACTGATGGACCAATGGAATTGAATCAAAGACCCAGACATAAATCCACACACCCATGGACATCTGATTTTTGACAAAGAAGCCAAAATCATACAATGGAAAAAGGAAAGCATCTTTAACAAATAGTGCTGGTCTGTTGTGTAATAGTATTTTAAGGTGTGTTACATTTGTTTATGCTGTGGGACATTTGTTTAATGATTCAAAGATGTGTTGCGTTTGTTCATGGCTAATTTGTTTAACTCCGTGAAGCTGTGTAACTGTGCCAGTCTGAAATACCTGATGGTCTAATAAAAAACTGAACGGCCAATAGCTGGACAGGAGAAAGGATCTAATGGGGCTGGTAGGCAGAGAAGATAAATAGGAGAAATCTGGGAGCAAAAAGAAGGAGGAGCAAGAGAAAAGGAGGAGGACATCAGGGGCCAGCCACTCAGCTACACAGCCAGACAGGGAATGAGAAATAAATGGCATAAAGAAATAGAAAAAGGTAAAAGTCCAGAGGCAAAAGGTAGATGGGATAATAGTTAAGAAAAGCTGGCAAGAAACAAGCCAAGCTAAGACTGGGCATTTATAATTAAGAATAATTCTCCATGTGTGACTTATTTGGGATCTGGGTGGAGGGCCTCCCAAAAGACCAAGAGCCAAAGAACCAAAGAGTTAAAAGACACAACAACACTGTGTAACTGGATGTCTGCATGTAGAAGAACACAAATAGATCCATATTTATCACCCAGCACAAAACTCAAGTCCAAGTGAATCAATGACCTCAACATAAATCCAGATACACTGAACCTGACAGAAGACAAAGTGGGAAGTAATCTCAAATGCATTGGCACAGGAGACAACTTTCTGAGCACAACACCAATAGCACAGGCACTAAGACTGATAACTAATAAATGGGATCCCATGAAACTGAAAAGTTTCTATAAGGCAAAGGATACCATCAATAGGACAAAATAGTAGCTTACAGAATAGGAAAAGATATTCACCAACACCACATCCAACAGAGGGGTCGATTTCCAAAATATACAAAGAACGCAAGAAACTAGGTATCACCAAACCAAATAATACAATTTAAAACATGGGGTACAGATCTAAACAGAGAATTCTTTTTTTTAAATTTAATGTTTTTTCCTTTTATATGCCAACCCCAGTTTCCTCTTCCACCCTTTCTCCTATCCCCTTACCTACCCCCCATCCCACTCCTGATTCACTCCTCAGAGGGTAAGGCCTCCTTTGGGGAGTCAAAAAGGTCTGCCATACCAAGTTGAGGCAGGAGCAAGCCCCTCCCCTGCCCTGCATTAAGCTTGAGCAAGTTATCCTCCCACAGGGAATGAGCTCCAAAAAGCCAGCTCATGTACCTTTGATAAGTCCTGGTCCCACTGCCAGGGTCCCTACAAACAGATCAAGCCATACAACTAAACAGAGAATTCTTAACAGAAGAATCTCAAATGGTCCAGACACACTTGAGATGTTCAACATCCTTAGCCATCTGGGAAATGCAAATCAAAACAACTCTAAGATTCCACACCTGTCAGAATGGCTAAGATCAAAATCACAAGTGACAGCTCATGCTGTTGGTGGGAGTGCAAAGTTATACAGCCATATTGGAGGTTCGTGTGGTGGTTTCTCAGAAAACTGGGAATTGACCTACCACAAGACACAGCTATACCATTCTTGGGTATATACTCAGAGGATGCTCAATCATACCACAGGGGCACTTGCTCAGCCATGTTTACAGCAGCTTTATTTGTAATAGCCAGAACCTGGAAAAAACCTAGATGTCCCTCAACCAAGGAACAGATAAAGAAAACGTGAAACATTTACACAATGGAGTATTACTCAGGTAATCAGGTTAAAAACAAGGACGCCAGGAAATTTGAAGGGAAATAGATGGAAATATAAAAAAAAAAAATCATCCTGAATGAGGTCACACAGACCTACAAAGATAAAGATAGTATGTGCTCACTCACAAGTGGATATTAGCTGTAAAATAAAGGATAACTATGCTACAATCCACAGTCTCAGAGAAGCGAGGGAGAACATCAAGGGTTCATGGTATGTGTGTGGGGAACCCAGATCTCCCTGGGAAGGGGAAATAGAAGAGATTTTGTGAGTTGACTAAGGGTGGGTCAGCATGGGAACTTGAGTGATCAGGTTGTGGGAGATGGAGAGGGAGTGTACTGAAAGAGACCACTGGAAACAGAGGGGGCATTTTGAAGTTAGGTAAAAAAACCTGGTGCAAGGTAATCCCCAAGGATTCTACAAGAAAGACCTCAGCTTTGACTCCTAGCAATAGTAGATAACAGCCTGACCTGGCCATCTCCTGTGACCAGATTGTTGCCTAGCCCAATTGTCATCAGAGAGACTTCATCCAGAAACTGATGGAAACAGATGCAGAGACTCACAGCCAAACATCAGGCAGAGTTTGGGGAATCCTATAGAAGGAGGTGAGAAAGGATTGTAGGAGCCAGAGGGGTCAAGGTCAGCACAAGAAAACTCACAGAACCAACTAACCTGGGCTCATAGGGTCCCACTGAATCAAAAACCAGGGAGCTTGCATGGGACTGACCTAGGCACTTTGCATATATGTTACAGTTGTGTCGCTTGGTCCTCTTGTGGGACTCCTAACAGTGGGAACAAGGGCTGACTCCGACTGTTTTACAGGCCTTTGTGAGCCTACTGCTCATACTGAGCCTTGCCGAGCCTTAATACATGGGGAGGTACTTAGTCTTACTGAAACTTGATATGCTATGTTTTGTTGATACTCATGGGAGACCTGCCCTTTCCTAAACAGAAATGGAGGAAGAGTGGATTGAGGGGTGGGAACAGAGGGGTATAGGGGCACTTGGAGGAGAGGAGGGAGGGGAAAGTATGGTTGGGATATAATAGAAATAAATAATTTATTAAAAAGTGACATCATGAATTTTGTAGGAAGTACACAGAACTAGAAAAGTATCATTCTGAGTGAGGTAACCCAGACCTGGAAAGATAAATACGGTATGTATTCACTTACAAGTGTATATTAGCTCTTAAGTAAGTGATAACCCAACTAAACTCTGTTAACCCAGAGAGGTTAGGTAAAAAGGAGGGATCTGGGGTGATATATAGTTCTCCCTGGGAGGGGGGGTAGATTTTATGGGTGGACTGGGGGCAGATGGGGGTATGGGAGCATGGGATCATATTTGGGTGGGAGATGGGGTGGAGGGGGAGTGTGTTGTGAGATCTGGCTTTAATGGGGGGAGCTTTTGGGGGTGATGTGGAAACCTCATGCAGCAGAGAAACTTCCTGGAATGTATGAAGGTGATTCTAATGAGGATTACTAGTAATAGGGGATATAGAGTCTCAACTGACCATCTCTTGTTGCCAAGTAAGGCTTCCGGCAGCATGACTGGGTTGCAATCAATTGAGTTGCTGGCCAAAGGGGTCCCATGAAATTCACAAACAGCCTAGCCTGTTACGAAGACAGAGGGTTGCTCTCAGCAAACTGACAGCTGAGCCCTATTGCTGAGCACTACACCACTAGAACTCACTGAACAAAGAGAAGCTGAGCTGGTGCATACATGGAGCCTTTTACCCCTATGTTCTAGTCTCTTTGGTAGACTCAAAAGAGTAACGTGGACACCATCCCAGCCACAAAAATCTTTGACCTACAATCTGTCCTTCCTGAAAAATACACAAGGACAATGAGGGCACAGAACTTGTGGGAATAGCCAACCAATGTCTGGTTTGTCTAAAGGCCCTTTCCATGAGAGGGAAACCAAACCCAACACTGCTTGGGTGACCAAGAATCAGAGACTAGATAGCCTAGACACCTAGGGTAAAGCCAAACACTACTGGTTTTTCAAAAGTATGAATAAAATGACTCCTATTGATACTCTGCTGTACCTATAGATCAGTGCCTTATTCAGTCATTATCAGAGAGGCTTCCTCTAGCTGCTGATGGGAACATTTGCAGAGACCCACAATCAGATATTTCATGGAAAGAGAGTCTAAATGGGAGCTTTCTGTCAAATCCCTCTTCTCAGAGCTCAGGCAATGCCATGAAAGAGGAAGAGGAAGATTGTTAAGAGCCAGAGGGAATGGGAGACCCAGGAGAACAAGTTCCTCTGAATTAACTAATCAAGATGCACATGAGCTCACAGAGACTGAAGCAGTAATCACAGAGCCTACATTGGTCTGCACCAGGACCTCTATGCATCTATTATAGCTATTAGCTTAGTATTTTCATGGGACTCCAGACCATGAGAATGAGTGGTTGTCTATTTGACTCATGTGCTTGTTCTTGGGTCTCTTCTCTTCCTTTTAGGTTGTGGTGTCCAACTTGGAAATGATAGTTTTTGCTTCATCTTATTATATTTTGTTTTGTCATGCTTGTTCTTTCCTAATGAGAGACAGAAGCTGAGCTGATCCAGAGGGGAGGTGAGATAAGGAGGAACTGGAAGGAACAGAGGGAAGGTATTGTGGGATATCTGAGTACTGTGAAGATGGGTTGTGACTGGTTTAATAGAATGGCCAAGAGCTAGACAGGAGAGGTTAGGCAGAACTTCTGGGCAGAGAGGAACTGATGCTAGAATCTGGCATGACAGGAAATGCCAGCAAGACACTGAGGAAGTCAGTCATACAGAATGGAAAAGAGATAAAAATGCCATGTGGCAGAATGTAGATTAATAGAAACTGGTTAATTTAAGTTATAAGAGGTAGTTGGGAATAAGCCAAAGCTAAAGACCAAGCTCTCATAATTAACAGTGTCAGTGTCATTACTGAGGAGCTGGTGATCCCAAAGAAAGTCCAACAAGAAAGCAAAACAACAGGAAGGGAAACCATATCAGGATACATTGTAACAAAAAGAAAAGAAAATATGGCAACACTTAATCACTGGAGTTTTCTTGGATAGTTCATTAAGAAATAGTCTCAACTGACCGTGGGAGCAGGGACTGTCTCTGACTCTTGCCAGCTTTTGAGACCCTCCTCCTCATACTGGGTTGTCTTGTCCAGCCTTAATACAAGGGGAGGTGCATATTTGTACTGCAACTTGATATGATGTGTTTGGTTGATATCAATGAGAAGGCTGCCTTTTTCTGAATAGAAATGGAAGAGGAGTGGATGGGGGGTTAGACGGTTGGGGGGAAGAGAAAATGTGATCATGATATAAAAAAATATTAAAAAGAAATATTTTCAAATATTTTGAAATTACTACTGTTTCAAAATTATAAATTGAATGATTCTAAAGAGAAAGATGAGTTTTGCTTGTAATGTTATTTTTAGTAGATTGGAATAATTTGATACTGTGTTGTTTATAATCTCCTATTATCTGGTTTTGGTTGGTATTTTTGCTTTCTTAGTAATCAACAATATGAGGTACATTAATAAAAATAAAATGAAAAAAATTACATTATGCAGACCATTGTTAGGTGTTTCTTTCTGTTTGGTTCCTGATGCTCTTTTAAATTCCAGTCCAAGGCCTATTCATTTTGTTTATAAAATCAGGATTTAAACAGGCTTTCTTTTGTGTGTTGTTGGAAAATCAAATGAAGAAAGCATTGTTATTTCATAGTTTGTTTGCAGTAAAGTATAGGCCACATTATATTATCTTCATGTCATTATAGTAAGGATTCCTATATGACTGTGACTCGATATATTTGAATATTGAAAGATTGTAATTGTGGTATAAACTTATCCTGAAACCTGGTGATTAGGCATTCCCTGGCTGAGAATTCTTGATGAAGTGAGTCAAACCTGGCTTCTGCTTGCAGATGGATTGGGATGCGGAAAGATGGAGCACACTGGTTTCTACAACAGTGTCTTTAGATGACAACAGTGAACTGTAGACACAGAAACTGCCTCAGCAAACCATTTTCCTGTCTGCTTCTAATTGAATCAGTCAGTTATGTGACCTGAATAACCATTTCCTCAAGTGGCTGCAATAAGCAGAAGCTATTGTACTGTACTTTTCAAAGACTTGATTTCAGTCCAGTAATTGAATCTTCCTGATTTCTTTCTGATACTCCCGGGAAGCATCACACTACAGAAAGCAACAAGAATAGTCTGGTCTAGACAGAATTTGTTTTTATCTTCTTTTGTTTGAAAAAAATTCAAAACATGTGCCCCATTCATTGATAAAATGATTAGGCAGAATGTTTTGTTGCCCCTGGGTAGGTCAGTTATTTTGTATAGCATGCATTATCAGAACACTGTTTAATTTGGTTTTATCCATGCTCACATGGATGAAAATGAGCTGTTGGAAGAAATTCATGGCAAATGTCCTTGCCTGCATGTATCATGAAGCATATGTTAATGAGCAAGTAGAAGCCTATGGAGTCTCATTAACATTTGTACACATGAAAATTGAGACAGAATGTACACATGGTTGAGATGTAGCTTCAGATACTTAGAAAAGAGACATTGCATTGTTCACATGCTTGCATTGCCATACACATCAATATAATTTCTAGGGTATGTGCTACTATCTAATCATCTAGGATTTTATTTTTCTTAGTACTGTATGTTCTCAGAATCCAGGTTTCTTTCACTCTGTACTCAACATCTTTTATTTTTTAAGTATAGTTCTATATTATAAAATGTCTATTTTTCCTTTGGGATATTGAAAAAAAAATACTTTATCGGAAAAGCTTTTAGGTAATACTACTTGCATATATCATGTGAATAAAGGGGTTAAATATATTCTTACTAATGATAAAGAAAGATATACCTTAAACCCATTATAGAAAGCCAGTTGTGGTTAGACCAGTTCGCTCCATGTCAGGCTAATTCTACTAAGATGAACTTGGCTGGATATGCTGGCACACCACATCTTTGTTCCAGAACTGTATTAAGAAAAGGGTTAAAAAAAATTACACTAAATCCTGAGGAACTAGGTCATATAGAGATTGACTTGTTAATGAATGTAGTCCATTTTATAGAAAATTGCTTAGTAAGGTTCACTCTGATTCAGGGGACCTTCTCTAGGTAAAGCTTGTTTTTCTGTGTTCCCACCAAGTGGCTCCTCAGTCCCACAGCCATTCAGACCCAAGTAAACACGTGGAGGTTTATATTAATTAAAACTGCTCGGCCATTAGCTCAGGCCTATCACTGACTAGCTCTTACACTTAAACTCAGCCCATTTCTGTTCATCTATGTGTCACCACATTTTCTATGGCTTTACCTGTGTGCCATTACATGCTGTTCACTGGATGGCAGGCTGACATCTCCTGACTCAGCATTCCCCTTCCCAGAATTTTCCTTGTCTGTGTTTATCCCACCTATACTTCCTGCCTGGCTACTGGCCAATCAGCCTTTTATTTATCAACCAATCAGAGCAGCACATTCACAGAATACAGTGCGATATCCACAACAGAGTTGCATTTGGAATAAACCTGTCCTTAAATGTGACTCATGACCTGATCCGTGTGTGTGTGTGTGTGTGTGTGTGTGTGTGTGTGTGTGTGTGTTCATGTGAAAATGTGTCTGGGAGTATGTGTGTGTGTATAGGTACATCATGCGTGTATGGAGGCAGGAAGTCAGCCTTGGGCGTCCTTTCTCAGATACCATCCACCTTCTGTTGTTTGAGTCTGGGTCTCTCCCTGGGACCTGGGTCTTGCTGATTCATCTAGGCTGACTCTTTGGAAAGAGCCACAATATTTGCCACAATATTCTGCCTTCCCAGCGACTGTGACTACCACCCTGCCCAAATGTCACATCATGGTAAGGATGGAACTCAGGTCTTCATGCTTATGCTGCAAGCATTTTCTGGCTGAGCTGCCTTCCCAGGCCCCACCTGAACCTTCCTTTACCATGTTAAGTTTGGTTGTTGCCGAGATAGTGAAAGACTTGGCTGTAAAACTGCAAAGGAGTTTCACAATCCAATAGCTACTAATCCAGCTCATCCTTCACCAGTGAAAAGTGGATGAGAATTTATTTATTCAAAGCAATGCTTTAGCCTCCTACTCTGTTTATATCTGGAATTTGCTGAAATATTCATGCTATTCCTCTTCCTGTTCATATTCATTCTGAGTCTTGTCTCTAGACTTTTTTCTTTTTTTTTTTTTTTTTAGAAAAAAATTATTTATTTTCTATGTGTTCCATGTGTATGCCTGGTACTTGTGGAGGCTAGAAAAAGGCATCTGATCCCCTGGGACTGGAGTTACAGATAGCTGTGAGTTGCCATTGGGTGCTAAGAATCAAACCCTGGTCCTCTGGAAGAACAGCTGTGCTCTTAACCTCTGAAACATCTCTCCAGCCCCCATGCCTCCTTTCTTTAAGCCTCCTCAAAATGAAGTTAATGAAACGATATCTCAGAAGTTGATCTTTGCAAATCTTCTATATCTACTTATTACTTTAAATGAGGACAATTATATTTTCAAGAGGCTTTTTCATTTGAAGCGAAAATTCTCCACAGGGTTTTATTAATGACTGGTTTCGCTTAGGGAACATTCTGAATGGTCAGGTGCAAAGAAATGTGGTTTTTTTTTTTTTTTTTTCCTGTCCTCTTCACTTCCATTGTAGGATTGGTCATTGAACTAATTGAACTACTCCACCATCTAATCCCAAAGGTGAGATTTTGATTTTAGTTAAGCAAAACAAATTTTAATGAAAACTAAAAAGTTAAATTTTTTCAAAAACAAGAAGTATCTGCTCTCACATAATATGAAAAGTTCATTTATGCAAAATAGTACCGACAAAAATCTATCTCTATTGGACTGAAGGACTCTTTCCACAAATTCAAAAGTCTCCCTACTAATTCTATCTTTCCTTTCTCTGTTTCTCTTTACTTCTTTCTTTCTTTTTTATTTTTAAAAAATTCTTTATTAGTATATGTTACAGAATGGTGGGTTTCATTGTGTTATTTCATAGATGCACTCCTCATCCACACTCCACATTCCCCACTAGAATATCTGCTGTGGCTATCACTCTGTATAAATAAAATGCTGATTGGCCAGTAGCCAGGAAGGAAGTATAGGTGGGACAATCAGAGAAGAGAATTCTGGGAACAGGAAGGCTGAGTCAGGAGACGCTACCAGCTGCCGCCATGAGTACCAACATGAAAGATACTGGTAAGCCACAAGCCATGTGGCAAGGTATAGATTTATAGAAATAGGTTAATTTAAGATGTAAGAACTAGATAGCTAGAAGCCTGAGCCATTTGGCCAAACAGTTTAAATAATGTAAGAGTCTGTGTGTTTATTTTATAAGTGGGCTGCAGGACCACCAGGGCTTGGTGGGAGCTGGAGAGAAACTCTCCAGCTATAAATCTCTCCTCTCTCTATTCTCTTTCCTCTTCCCTATTAGTCCCTAATCTACTTTCATGTCTTTATTTAGCTCTATACTCTACAAATGAGAAAATCCATGCTATTTGTATTTGCTTTTAAGCTCAAGGTCAGGAGGCAGGAACTTGATGACGTTCTACCATTGTTCCAGCACGTGCTTCCTTCCTTTACATCACTGTTGTTTTCATTATTGGCCCATTGTTACTTACTCCTCTCTTGCCTGCCTTCAATAATAATTCGAAAGAATTATAGTAAACGAGTATCTGATCTTACAAGCCAACGGAAGTGCTTAGTTTTCAGTAATAAGAGTAGTTTTGGCAGGGGACTAGTCATATCAAAACTATAGAGAGACAAGGAGTAGAAGCTACCATAAGACTCATGATACAGAGGCAGACATCTCCAGCAGAAGGTGTTAGTTTGCAGAGCTGAAGTTGGAACATTATTTGGTAGACCTGCAAAAGCACTTTGGGTGATTTAATAGGTAAGCACTGGATCTTGAAATTGGAATTGAAAGAGAAAATTTATGGTATACTTCGGTCTCTTTGGCCAGAAGAGGAACAATACAATTTTGGATCTAAATTTAATTGGGATTCAACTAGATTCTTTGAAACTTTTTCATTTTTCACTTGGAAAGCACCAAGGGCTCATCCTTTCAGGAACTGTGATGGACAGCATAATCCAGCAGAGCACAGCACATCCTAAATCACCTGCTCAGCAGCCATGGTGGGGCTGTTGAAAGAATTGGACTGAAATGAGATCTAAACAGCTTTGTGGTCTGCATGGGGAAGGAAGTCAAGTCTGTTGGGTAGAAAATGATTGGAAGTCACAGCTTCCAGTTCTCCTTTCTTTTTATCTTTGATAGTGGAAAATCTATGCTGGGATTTCATCTCCCCTCTCTATCCTTGTCTCCTGCAACAGTTGCTTAGCAAGTCTTGCTTAAATAGAAGATATTTTAAAAAAATATCCTTAAATTACTTTTTCAGAGTTTATCCTGAGTCAAAGGTTTCATAAATCACTATCTTCCATGCTTACAATCCCAAGATTACAGCAAAAAGATTATTATTAAAGAATATTAAATATTATTATTAAAGAATAAGGCAATGTGTAAATTAAGTGTATTATGTTTTCTTTCTACCATTGACTATGCCATTTCATAGTCCTATTGAATATGCTCTTGAAAGTTCTAACCCATACTTGTTGGCACCTAACTCTCATATGCTCCTTTGCAATCAGAAAAAAAGACAAATCAGGCTTGATTAGGAATCATTATAGTGACTACATAAAAAGAATTTGTCTCACTCAAATCACTGCCTTATAACCGTATCATAGAATCTATGATTTTAAGTCAATTATTCTCCCTCCAACTCATCAACTTGCCTAGTTTTTCTGGCATGACAGAATTGAATAAAAGAAAGACAGAGAGAGGAGAGGAAAATTGATGATAGCTTGGGTAGTTATTTGTAAATTTGCAAAATCCCAGGCTGGTGGTCGCAACCAGCTGTGTGCTCAAGGGAGGCTATTTATGATGCAGAGGAGTTAAATTTAGAAGAATATACACCAATGATCTGAGGGGTATTCACAAGTGGGAAAATGGAGTCTCTAAGGACATACAAAATGTATGGTCAGTAACTGAGTTGGCACCAATTAGAGGCTATCAAGAATCCTTGAAAGAAACTCATTATAGATTCTCTAGAAGATATTTTGCCTTCCCATAACTCCCAGATCTGCTAATTGAAATTCTCTTTGTGGAAGGCATAAGAGTCCTGATCAGATGAACAGCAGTGATCTAGTAAGTACATAAAGTCAGAAGAATCATTATAGTATCTATCTGAAATAAATAAAAGTGTGTATTGATGTTATTGATTTCAAAACAACTTCTGCATCTAGAGAAGAGATCAAGAAGAGTGTTATTCCAAAGCAAAAACATTCCTTAAGCTTTTAGACACCATTCAAACCAGAGTTTGTTGTTTCTACTTGAATATCTTGTGAATCTTGAAGTCCTTCTCATAAATTACTTGAAGTTGGGCCTTGAGCAATGTCTGACCAGAGATTTGAAGCTGTACTCAAGCATGTATTGAAAAAGTAACCTTGCTATTTTTTAATCAAGAAGTCAGCCTGAATTTGGCAGTGACATACCTGGAGACTTCTAAAGTATGTGTGAACAAAGGCAAAAGCAAAGGGAGAAGTGGTCAAGAAGGTAAGCCCTATTTTCCTAGGTATAGATGGCTAGATACTTTACTTTCTCCCTCTGAATTTCTGTGGATGTGCCTGAGATGAAAGGGCTGCCTCTGTACTTTTAATTTCTTTGCAAATTTGGATTAGAATAGGACTGCTATTCTTAAACTGTTGTCAGAAACAATTGTTTAATCTCACAATTATTTATATGTATTGTCTTTGTATCTGCACATTTAACAATATTCATCAGCAGTTATAGAGCCAATTGTGAGGCACTGTGTTTTCAAGCATGCAGATAGTGTCAGAGTTTTCTGCCCTCATGTGATTGGTGGATATTATAGCCAATACATCTTTATTGTATATAGGAGGGATGGTCCTTTTAGGTAGAATATTGCATAGATAATCTGCAAATCATAGTTTACTATGTCATCAGACTTAATAACAAGCTTCAAAAGATGGATTATTTGTTCCCCAGAGAAATAGTGAGATTGACTAAAAAAAGGCAGAAGAACCTGAGAGCCTTGATAATCCATCAACTAGTTCATTCTCATCTGAATAATTGAGAATTTACTTTCTCATTTCTGAATATTTATGAAAATTCCACAGTGTGCTTACAAATAGATGCTCTACATAAAAATACTGAATAAAATCAACTTGCACAGTTGCATTTTACAAGGATACTTACTATCACTTAGCTAGAACATACAAAATCGAATGTGGCTTCAGACTTGGTGTGTTTAAGAATCACAGGATTTAGGAATTTTCTAAAACTATAGGCTGTAGACCAGCTTCACAGGTGTTTCTCAGGATTTTGCATCATTAAATTTATGTCAGCATATTCCCAAGAAGGTATTGTAGAGTCTGTTCATAGAGAAAATATAGATTACTTTAGATGGCCACAGGAAATACTTATTTCCTGACTGGCACAAAATGAGTAACCAGAGACAAAATGACCTACAAACTTTAAATAAAAGTGCCTGCCTGGCAGTGCCTATTGTCATAAAGGAAACCAGAACTATAAAGAAGCAAAAATGAAAAAGCAGTCAAGCCCGATGCATACCGTAGAAGATCACAACATCTTGGCACTTTGCTAAAATGGTGTGGTGCTTATAATTTACTGAACAATATTTTAGGGTAATGTGGTGGTTTGAATGATGGCGGCCCTGGGGGCTGGAAATGTTTGACTGCTTTGCATCCAGCTTATGGAACTGTTTGGCTTATAAGGATTAGGAAGTGTGGCCTTGTTGGAGGAGGTATGTCACTGGGGGGTGGGCTTTGAGGCCTCAAAAAACTTATACCATTTCCAGTGTACCCTCTGCCTTCTGTTTATGGTACCCTGAGTTCTCAGGCGTTCCTGTTGCCAAGTCTTCAATCTGCTATGGAATGGTCTTTCTGTGTGTTGCTCTCATTGGTTGATAAATAAAGCTGATTTGGCCTATAGCCAGGCAGAATAAGGCTGGGTGAGGAAGCCAAATGGAGATACAGGGAAAAGGAGGGCAGAGCTGGGCCGATGCCATTCAGTCGTCAGAGAACCGGTAGGTAAGCCATGGGCCACGTAGCAATGTATAGATTAATAGAAATGGGTTAATTTAAATGTAAGATCTAACTAGTAATAAGCCTGAGGCGTCAGTTGAAGATTTATAATTAATATAAGCCTCTGAGTGATTATTTAGAAAGGGGACAGGGTGGGACAGAGAAACTCTGTTTACAGGACTCTCATTCCCTAAACTGTAATCCCAATCAAACAGTTGCATCAGTTTTATCATAGCAATAGAAAAGTGACTAATACTGGTATACAGTTGGTAGATATGCCAATGTAGGAGTGATGGATTAGTTACTCAGGACTGGCTTGGTAGTATTCTGCTAGGAAGTCCAGACTGCAGGAGAAGTGTTTACATCCAACTAATGTCTGTATACTGGGTCAATGCCAGAGTGGTAAAGGATTAGCATATTTACACATTAAGGAAGAAATTACATTAAAAATAACAGATTGTTAACCAGAAAAGTGGGTATTAAAATAGACTGTAAGTGGCAGAATGAGTGGTAGTCAAGAAGTGTGGATCAGCTAACCTACTTGGAAATATTTTCTTCTTTTCTTTTCATAACTAGACTACATGAATGCTGTTACCCAAGGGTGCTTCCTAATCTCTAAAACATCTCAGTGAATTTAAGCAGTGAATCTGAGGATTTTAACTGCCTGGAAAACAGAGTTACAATATCTTGGCTTAGAATGCCCATAAATGGCTTTTTTTTTTCCTTCCAGGCAGGATTTTTGAAAAAACAAAAAACAAAAAACAAAACAAACAAAAAAAAAAAACCAACTCTCTTTGAATGGTAATTTGGAAATTGCATGATTTTATGAACAACTCTTATGAAAGTTTTATACCAATATGTTTATATTTACTTATTGCTATTTCTTTGATAAATGTCTATACATCAGGTACCTCAAAAGGTGGTGGTATTGTGTTCCCTAAAATATTGAGCACCCTAATAAACTTATCTGGGGTCAGGGCACAGAACAGCCACTAGATACAGAGGCACTCACACTTTTAATCCTAGCATTCTAGAGGCGAAAATCCCTCTGAATCTCTGTGAGTTCAAGGCCACATTGGAAACAGCCATGCATGGTGACACACACCTTTAATCCCAGAAAGTGAGCCTTTAATCCCAGGAAGTGATGACAGAAAGCAGAAAGGTATATAAGGCATGAAGATCAGAAACTAGAAACTTTTGGCTGGTTAAGCTTCAGACTTTTGAGCAGCAGTTCAGCTGAGAGCCATTGGGATGAGGACACAGAAGCTTCCAGTCTGAGGAAACAGGATCAGCTGAGAAACTGTTGAGGTGAGGAAGCTGTGGCTTGTTCTGCTTCTCTGATCTTCCAGCATTCATCCCAATACCTGGCTCAGGTTTGATTTTTATTAATAAGACCATTTAAGATTCCCGCTACACCAAAACATGTACTGTGAGTTGCTATGGTTTTACTGTATGGATAAGTTCACCAAACCAATTCAGAGAAATCAGAAGACAAATTTGTTGCACATCCATTTTTTTGGTTACATTTTTGTGACAAAAATTAATAAAGTAACGTATGCCCTTCCTTGATGAAGTATGGTCTGAGAGAGGTATTTACTTCTGTGATTTGTTCAATGAAGAAGAGAAGACACAAGAAAGAGTATAGACTTGGCTTTTTTCTGGTTAAGCTTCACGTTGGTTCACTGGTTTTGCAATGGCTCATACGTTCTGAGGATTTCCCCAAGCTATTGACCATTGAAGACACTTTTCCTCTTATTTTGTCTGTTTCTATCTCCTACCTCTAGCAGTTGCTGGTGAACTTATTTCAAAGTTAACCAGACAGCTAGAGAGGTAGGTCAGCTGGCAGGGTACTTACTATGCAAGAATGAAAACTCAAGTTCAACTCCCAGAACCCATAACCTGGGAAGTGGAGACAAGCAGATTCTGGAGCCTGCTGCCAGCCAGTCTAGAATAGTTGGTGAATACAAGACCAAGAAAAACCCTTTATTAATGGAGGTGGGTGGTGTTCTAGAGATAAAATCCTAACTTTTCGTTTGGCCTACATGCCCCCAACGCATAACAACAAGAACAACACTGATGATGATGATGATAACCAGAAAGCTCTAGCAGTATCATCTTGAACTTTTCCTGTTGAAATACTCTGAAGTAACAGATTTGATTTCAGCAAACCTGTGCAGATATGAGGATGTATCAGTTAATAGTTTTCACATATGTAATTATATTTGGGAGTTAGATATGAAAATGTTCAAATGTGTCATATGATAAATTTGTTTTTCTACAGTTCAAAAAAAGTATAAATGGAAAACTAGAAATGTTATATCTATTTATTTTTAGTAATATCTCTTCTGATGTAATATATAAAATAACTTGAGAATATGCAACCCAACACCTTTAAATGTTTGAATGCATAATATTTGTGAGGTCATTTCAAAATATCAGAGTCTTATATTCAAAATATGGAACAGCAGTGTAATTAAGGTAGAGACACAGTGGTTATTTATGAAAGCCACACTTCCAGCAAAATTCAGAGATTTTAGCCTGTGTGGTTTGTCATTTTTATAGTTCTTTGATTTATTAAACAATGTTACCATGCAGAAAGAAGGTGGATGCTATCTATAAATAACTTCATAAATGTTTGCCACAGCTTGCCAACTAATTATCATCTTGAAATATGATGGTTCTGATTAATATATCAAAGGGGAAACTCAATTATGAATGCAAGCAATCAAACTCCATATACGAGGCAAAATAAACCTGGTGTTTGTAAGTCAGAAGAACCCATTGGGGGAACAATTATGGTAGAATTCCAAGGCTGTGTCATGTGGGAAATAATGCTCTTCAGTTCAATAAAAAAGAGGTAGGTGAGAATGAAGAGAAAAAGCACTTGGGATATTGTACACGACAATAACACATGAGCTGACAAAGAACAAAACAAAGCAACCAATCAAAAGAGAAATGACATCAAGTGTCTTCAAGTTTTATAAATTGAGTTCTAGGAAGATTTATTGGGAAACACACACACACATGCATATACATGCACATAAACATACATATATACATACAGACACACATATGAGAGAGAGCGAGAGAGAGAGCGAGAGAGAGCGAGAGAGAGCGAGAGAGAGCGAGAGAGCGCGAGAGAGAGAGAGAGAGGGAGAGGGAGAGGGAGAGGGAGAGGGAGAGGGAGAGGGAGAGGGAGAGGCACTGAGACTGAGACTAAAGAGGGCTGTCGATAGTTTGGGGTCTAATGGTGTCTCCTTTTTATTTTTAGATTGAAAATCTCATATGCAGTTATGTCAGAATATGAACTTTCTAGGAAATATGGTTGTTGTAGATTTTATCAGTTAAAATAAGTTCACCCCAGAGTAAGATATGTCCCTAAACCAGTAATTCAGTAAAATATGTATCCTTATGAAGAGGGGAACACTGACAGACAGACAGACAGGAAAATACCTATGCACAGAAAGACACAGACAGGGGTGATGCATCTGGTAGTCAAAACCCAACAAAGATGGCCAACAGACCACCAGAGAATATGAGAGAGACAGGGAATAGGTTACTCCTAACAGTCCTCAGAAGGATCCAAGCCTGATCTCAGACTCTCAGCATCAGAGTTATGAGACAATCAATTTTGCTGATTAAGCCATTTGCTCTGTCTTGTTTTGTTAAGGCACTTGCAGGAAGCCAGCAGAGCTGAAACTGACAGTAAAGACAGTGTCTTCTACAGGAGCATGCACAAGTACATTCTACTTTAAAAGTTTATAGAGAACTCTGTTGACTGAATTTTGGTCTATAACAACAACATTTGGGTACTTGGAGACAGAATCAAGGAATGAGACAATGTTGGTTACTCAGAGCTGTGTGCCAACCAGGGGTGACAGGAAAGGAAGGTTCAAGGTTCATTCAGTGAACACACATGAGGACCCTGGTACAAATCTTTGGTGTCCATATAAAAGCTGGACATAGCTGCTCATGTCTGTAATCAATCCTAGCACTGGGTCTGTCTGGAGAGACCAGAGGTTTCAAGAGGCTCACTGGTCAGCCTGTCTAGACAAAATGGTGAGCACCAGGTTCAGCAAGAGACCCTGCTCCAAATTAAGGTGGAGAGGCAACTGAGGAAGATACCACCCTCTGTCCTCCACATGGGCCTGTAGAATCAGTACACACATGCACACATGCCTACAGAAGACACACACACACACACACACACACACACACACACACACACACACGCATACATATAACTAAGTGAATAAATTGCCAAAGAAAATTAAAACTCTTCAAGTGAAAGTCATGTGTAGACTATAATTACCTACGTTTCTTCAACCTGGCTTAAAAACAGAGTATTCCAAAGTGAGTATGATGGCTCATTGGGTAAAAAGCTTGCTGAACAAACACAAGATCCTTGATTTGAATCCTCCTCAGTCCACACGTGGGAGCATGCTATGGTGCTGTGCCTACCATCTCAACGGTAGTAAGTGGAAGTAGGCAGGACTCAGTGGTTCATGGACTAGCCAGTCTACCAAAAATGATGAACTACAGATTCCAACTTTGTCTTGAAACATAAGGCAGAGACTGTTAAAGGAAGACACCTGACATCAACCCCTGGTTGTCACATGTGCATGTGTGGACAAAGGCACCTACACAGACACATGCACACATATACCCCCCCTCCCCCATGCCACACTGAGCTGTCTCTAGTACAGTTGAAGCCCAGACTTCCTCTTTCAATTCTCTTTCCTCCCATACCTCCATCTTTTGACGCCCCCTGTTCTAAAGTTAGACTTTGTTATCCCCGTGTTCTCCTTTCTGTGTTTTCACTCAAAAGTTGTCTTGAGGTCTTTCTGTTAGTCTCTGGTCGAGGACTGTCCTTAGCTGAATGCAAATTTCAAATCGCTTCCCAGATACTTTTGCCTATAGACAAGGTAGGTGACAGTAGCCTTCAGGTCAGTCTCCAGACAAGGTTCTGGTGGTTACTGTTGGAGCAAATATATATTTATAGAATGTTTAAAAAAAATTGAAAAAGGGAGACAATGAATTGGGCTGCATACTGTAAGACTTGTTCCATGTGTGATCTGTTTTCTTATTGGTGGATTTCACTAAAGTGAGCATGTAGTTCAGTTTTTTTCCCCTTATGTTATTCTTTGAGAATTTCATAAGTATATAAATGAAATATGATCATATTTATTAATTTCCACTTACTAAGTCCCCTCTTTATCCAGGTTGTTCTTTCTTTCTTTCTCTCTTTCTTTCTCTCTTTCTTTCTCTCTTTCTTTCTTTCTTTCTTTCTTTCTTTCTTTCTCTTTTTTTTCCAAGACAGGGTTTCTGTGTGTAGACCTTGCTGTCCTGGAATTCACTCTGGCCTCAAACTGGGCTGGCCTCGAACTCACAGAGATGCTCCTCTTTCCGTCCCCCTAGTACTGGGATTAAAGGTGTATGCCACCACTGCCCAGCTCTCTGTACCCAGATTCAGTACTGGCTGTTGATGGTCAGACACCTTGCTCACCCCTGATAAAGCGGGGAGGGGCTTGATCCTGCCTCAACTGAATGTACCAGGCTTAGCTGTCCCCCCATGGGAAAACTTACCCTGTTGGAGGAAGGGATGAAGGTGGCGGGGGAAGATAGGGGTAGGGTGGAAGGAAGGATGATGGGGATCTGTGGTTGGTATATAAAATGAATAAAAGGTTTTAAAAAAAGCCTGGCTATTGAATTGGTCACAAAAGTAGGTATCTGAGTATTACCAGGAGACTTCTTCTATTTTATGACTTAAGAAATGGTATAAGTCTCCCATAGAATTATTTTCCATGGGAAATCAGCTGAAGGATGAAAAACTGCTTATCTTTTATTTGCATAGATGAGGTGAGCCAGGGCACATTCTCACAAGGCAGTTGCTTGGATGCCTTCTATCTGAATGCCACATGAGGGCTGCAACCTGTGACCTGACCTTTAAGACCATCTCACAAAGAAAAGTCCAGTCCTCATGGTGTTTTATTATCTTCTTTATTTATTGACTACCTTACTTATTGTTTTAAAACCATGCATTTTTGCTTTTATTGTGCTGTCATATGTAAGATTATTATTTATCAAAAGATTTTAATAACATTAGCTAGGAGATATTTTCATATAGGGATGAGTTGGTTGCTTAATCTCCAAATAACAGAGGGATAATAGTAGTTCACCTTTCTTATCATTCTTTTTACTTCAACAGCTTTTAGAATTGGTTGAGCTATAGATGGTCCATGGATCCAAACCATACATTAAACAATGCCTTTTGGTTAGGATAAGGTCTCCTGAGGCCCATGTCTTTCAAAGAAGCTACTAATAGTTGATGTTAAATGTTCAGTTGCATAATTTGAAATACATATAGTTACTTTAATACAACTGAGATAAAAATTCAGTGCTGAGGCAACTTGAGTGATTTTGGTATCTGCAAAATAGTGTTGATATTTGGTCATGTATAAATAGTGACATCATAAAATATTTGCACAGAATTTTACAGGCCATTAATAAAAGCTGAGGGAGGAGCACATGTATCAACAGGCATTCTAAAGAGAAACTGGGGAAACAGTCTTTAAGAAGAATCTAGAGAAGTAGAGAATACTAAATTTGCCAAGGGAAGATGTAATATCAAGGCTAATGGTTTCATTATTATGACATATGTTCTATGCTTAAATCAATCTTCTAGCAGAAATTAAAAATACATTATTTGAGTTGTATGGAATATCATATATTAACATACTACCAGGGAGCTTATTTAGCCTGATGGGCAGTTGTTCTCATATTAATGTAATAAGATAAGCTCTAGTGTTTCCTTGTTCCTTCCTTCTCCTTCCTCTTCTATCCCTTTTTCCACTGTATTGACAACTCTTTTATCTGTTTGTAACTTCTGTCTTCTTTAATGATGTATAAAGCTGCAGGAGGAAATAATTGGATGTGGGTCTAGATTGTGTTAGACTAGCTAATCAAGATGGGGTCCTCAGATAAATTGATTCATAGTCGCCTGGCTGTTTATTGAAAACTCAAGTTTCTTGATAGTATGTTGTTATTCTTCTCTTGGGCCTGCTGAATGAAGATGAATCTTAGCCAGAACTGGAAGTCTGTACTATAAATGCTTCAAAGCATTTCTTAAGTGGGCAATCTCAACAGTGGCCACACTTTAGCTTGTTATATTCTTACGATGTTTCTGTGGCAACTGGACAGTTTTATTAATTCTATTCCAGATGCAGCCACTGAAGCATGAGGATTTTAAATGAATGATTCATCTTGTTTACTAAATTATGGTCAAATTGAGATTAAAAACACAGCTCCAAGCTTATACTTCTCTGTTTTCTCTACCACATTTTACCCACAGTGTTTCTTCTTTAGTTAATAGCAAAATATCTATACTAGAATATTGAAAAGCCTTGATTATCAAACCTAAGGATTGTGGAGAGGAGTGGATAACTTTCTCCTTGATGCCTTTGTTAAATGCAAATATATTACTTGTGAAAATCCTAAGCAGTAAATGGTCTTCACAAGTTTACCAACAGAAAACCATATGAGAAAGAGTTAACAAGAAGCAAGGGGTCTTCTTTGTTGACAAGGATACTGGATACATTTTTTGTAATGTTTGAAATTACAAGACTTAGTCATGCTTTGTTATCAACCTGAAAAGTTGGTGGTGTGGTGGTGACAACGGAGATCAGACAATAACTGTGAAGATCTGAAGGTACCTGGCACTTCTTAGAACTATGCTGCAGAATTCTGTGAAAAGTCAGTGAGATAGTAATGTTCATTTCCTTAATCTTCTTGTCTTTCAGTCAAAAGAAAATGGTACCTACAAAAATGATTTCTAGCTATCCTTTTCAGTAGAAAAGCCAAATAAACACATTACTTACTTATTGTCTGATATCAAGTAGGATAAATTTTTTTGCAATGCTGTCCAGAGGTATTTCTCTATTTTTAAGATGTATAATATTTTCTTTCTCTTAGCATAAAAGTAAAATATCTACTATAGGAAAATTTATAAGTTCAATAAACAAAATAAATATATAAAGTTATGATATATATATGCACGCACACATATGGATATGCACACACACAGATCGAGTGATGATTCTTTTCATTGTTCAGCTTTCCTAAGCTCTCGCTGCTGCTCATCTGTTCTGCAAAGGTCTCAAGGTGAGAGTCAGAAGGGAGTTTGAATGTGATAGGATAGAATTTGAACAGGGAAGTTCCAAAGGAGGAAACATAGAAATAGGAGGAGGGTTATTTTTTGAGTGTGGGACAAGTACTTTTGTTAAATTATTATTTAAGACTATTTAGTGACATAGTTTTCATAAAAGAACCATATGATATACTGCTGAGCCCATCACTGAATTCCTTTGGCTCTTAATTTCTTAATTCATAAGAGCAAAACAAATCTCTCTCTCTCTCTCTCTCTCTCTCTCTCTCTCTCTCTCTCTCTCTCGCGCGCGCACACACACACACCACACTCCGCACAACTTATCAGGATACACTGTCTCTTCTCCCTCCCTCTTTCCTTTTCTTCAAGTCTGTCTGCCCCTCTCCAATCTTTGGGTTTACACCAGCTCGCACCAAGCCCCGGGTCTGAATAAAACATCTTTGCTATGGCTTTCCTTGTCCCTTTATGAGTCCTTCTCACCGTGCCAGGCAGAGGTGGCTCTCACAGCATCAGTTCCATCATCCTTCCTGTCACACCTTCAATGCCTTCTCTGCAGTTAGACTCAGATTTCCACTCCTTTCCCTGACACCGAACTCCTGTAGGCCCTTCCCTGTCAACCCTTCAGTGCATCTGCCATTCTGGCCCGAGTCCTAGTTACAAAATATGCCAAGCTTGTCCCCACCTGCTGATTTATATTTGTTCTTTCCTCACCTTAGAACATTCTGGCTTCAGACATTCTCTTAGCTGCCACCCTCATTATATTCAGGTCTCATTTCAATGTCCCTAATTAAAGAAGTATTTTCTGGCTACATCTTCTAAGGCACTTACTGTGATTATTCTTATTCTATACTATTCATGACATAAAATTATTTTTTTGTTTAAAATTATATTCACTGTAGAATATTCAAAACTGCGAAGTCCATGAGAATGACTTGTTTGGTAGAAAATCTGCAGTGCCTGGAACAGTATCTGACACACAGTAGGCACTTTACTACACATTCATTATATATGGTCCCAGTATAATGATTCAAGAACATGATTATTTAATGCCTGCTTTTCCCCAAAAATCTCAGAATGAACATTTCCTCCTACAAATTTATTGAATTAAAATGGGCAGATTATATGCATATATATTTATAATGTTTTTTATATATATTGTAAATTTATCTTCATGAAATGATCACTATAATAAAACTAATTCACACACTTTCAAACTTTTCTTTCTATTTTGAAGAATTAAATTCTATCCTCATATTAAATTTCACCTATAAATTGTAGTATTATTCCTACAGACAGTATGCTTTTCATGAGATCACAGTTCTGTCCTTGATCAGCTAAAACAATATTCTCTGGGCAATATTTTCCTATTTCTACCTCTCTTATCTTCTGACAACAACTGCTCTACTCTCTACTTCTGTGATATGGACTAATTTAGATTCTAAATATGTATATATACATATATGTGTGTGTGTGTGTGTGTGTGTGTGTGTGTGTGTGTGTGTGTGCAAGACAGAGAGAGAGAGAGAGAGAGAGACAGAGAGACAGAGAGACAGAGAGACAGAGACAGAGAGAGAGAGAGAGAGAGAGAGAGAATATGCTGCATTTTTATAATGTCCTTCAGTCCTTCAAGTGTTTCATATTGCTGCAAATGGTAGATCACCCTTTTAAAAGTTCAAATAACATTCCTTGTGATTAGCATCATGGTTAAAAGTACTGTATTTCTATGGTTGAGCCCTGATATCACACAGACACACAGACACACATGTATATATGTGTGTAAGTAACATTATGTTATATTTATATATTTAGGAATATATATACATATATATGTATATATATATAAAACAAGAATCATGTAGAGGCCATGGTTTTTTGAGGGAGTAATGAAGTTTTATGGGAAGTGTTGGAGGAAGAAAAGGGAAGGGATAAAATAATACAATTGTAGTTTTATTTAAAATAATATTAAAAAGAAGCAGTGGCTCCTTTTCCCTTAAAATATGCATTCTGTGATATTGAGTTCCATCTGTCTTAGCTCTTATCTATGTTTTAGGTAGCATTTTGTGCTCAAAGCATTTTGGTATAAGTTTTCAGAGATTTAGAAAAGCAGGATTTTCTTCTTTGCTTGTGAATATCTTAATCCACCATTATAAAGCTTCCACGTTTGTCACATTGGCTTCTTTGTACTGGAGAATTTTCAGTTCACTACATTACTGTCAGGGTTGTCTCAGACATATCCAGGAGTGGGCTGTGAGTAACAGTGATAGTAGAGAAGTAATTGGTGGTGTTGCTGAGGGTAATATGCTAATAGTTTCAATCTTCCAACCTATCTTTTCATGGCCTTATTATTCACGATGATTAAGCAGCCCCTATAGTAAATGAGTACATGTCCTAGACATTTTCAAAAGAAGTAAAAAAGAGGGGCCAGGGAGATGGCTCAGAAAGTAAAGATATTTGGTGCCTTATCCTCTGACTCCTTATCCCAAATAAATAAATATAAATAGAGATAATGAAATTTTAAAAAGTCAGGAATAAATAAATCTCTTATCTTCCAGGGATGTACATGAATCTGAAGTGATAGATTACCTTAGGATAAAAACAAAAATGAAAAGAACCAAATAAACTACCTACACACACTCCTTTTGCACGAAAAGGTTCTTAGCAGATTCTTGTTTAAAAGAATGTCTTCCACTTCTGAAGTCTTAGAGTAGTTTTTCTTTAAGACACACATTGAATAGATAGAAGAAATACTCTCAGAATGCTTTTCTTAGATACTTTCCCAAGCACCGCTTAACTTCTTATGAATACATCTCACTTAGATTGTCCCACCTTGAAGTCTAGGTCATTTTTTTTTTCCTGTGAATGATCATGTTAAATATTTTTATTCCTTACCCACAGAGTCCTAGAGCTACCATAAACTATTGTTTCCTAAGCTTCAGAGATGAGAGCTCTTTAAGAAATGACTGTTTTTCTGTATGCTGTTTATTTAGTTTCATTGGGATTGAACCCAGGGCTCTACACTGGCTAGGCAAACACTTTACCACTGACCGGTACCACACCTTGGGTTGAGTGTTTGGATGATCATTTCACTGGAGCTGTATTGCCTTCTGTTTCTATCTTGATTAAGATTTGTTACCGTCAAGTCACCTGAGCGCTACGTTCTGAAGTGTCACGCCCTCTTCCACTGACTCTCCAGACACCATGAGGGTTTTGCTTCTCTTAGCCTGAGATCTAGGTTGCTGCCCATGGTGCTCACTCACAATGGGCACTGTCTCTATACTTAGCTCATGGTCTTTGTGCCTGCTAGGGAGCTTTGTTGTACTTTCATGTACATTTTTGTAGGTTTTTTTGGGTGCAAAGTGTGGTATTTTGGTGCAAAGTGTGGAACCCATTAGTTTCTAGAAATGTAATTTTAGAAAATGGTTTCTCTTATTTTTTAGATAATATAATTACATCATTTCCCCCTTCCCTTTCTTCCCTCCCAACCCTCCTACATATCTTCCTAGCTCTCTTTCAAATTCATAGCCTCTTTTAAAAATTAATTGCTGTTACTTGCATATATATATGTAAAGCCTGCTCAGTCTGTACAATGTTACTTATATATGTTTTCAGGCTGACCATTTCATATTGAATAACCCATTGGTGGCCCCTTCCTTGGGGAAAACTATTTTTCCTGCTCTCAGCTCTGTCTCTTGTCCTTATTCAGCTCATGTCCAGGCAGTCATGATGGTGAAACTGTATGGGTCTTAGAAGCTGTAATTTTTTAAAATTTGACTAACGTCATTAGAATTTCTATTACTAAAAGAGCACATTGAAAGATTGGAAAAGCACAGGGATGAATAGCCAAACTAATGGAAACACATGAACTATGAACCAAAAGCTGTGGAGCCCCCAACTGGATCAGGCCTTCTGGATAAGTGAGATAGTTGATTAGCTTGAACTGTTTGGGAGGTACCCAGGCAGTGGGACCCTATTTTGTCCTTAGTGCATGAGCTAGCTGTTTGGAACCTGGGGCTATGTGGGGACACTTTGCTCAGCCTGGAAGGAGGGGACTGGAGCTGCCTGTACTGAATCCACCAGGTTTAAAGGAATCCCTAGGGGAGTCTTGGCCCTGGAGGAGATGGGAATGGAGGGGAGGGGCTGGCGGGAAGGTGGTGGTGGGGGCGGGAGGGAGAGGACAGGGGAACCCATGGCTGATGTGTAAAATTAAAACACAAATATAATAAAAAAAAACTCTGAAAAAAAAATAAATAAGAACTCAGATTTTTATAGATAAGCCTAACTTATTAAACATCTTTTTTTAGTGAAAGAGTACACCTTGTGTCCTTTCAACTTAGGAAACCTCTGTTGAGACATGGGATCTTTTCTCCTCAGTTAATTATAACATCCTGAGAATTAACTGCTTTTGATTGACAGCGATCATAGGATCTGTTGAGTAACTGCCATCTGTGTGTGTATGTTAAGTGTGATCTTATTCCTTTTCTGTAACTGCAAGCACCTTTCTTGAAGATGGGTCTGATTCATCTAGGCTGGATTTTGTTGCTATTCCCTTTTCCAAGGTGTATGTACCCATCACCTGCATTATTGAACAAGAAGTTATTTTAATCTTTATGCAACAGCTATTTGATAGCATCATTTTTGTTACCTTTCTTTTTACTCCTGTTGCTGCATTTAGCCTAAAAAACAAAACAACAACAACAAAAAAAAACACAAAAACAACGACAACAAAAAACCCAGCCACTTCTTTCATTTGACGTTTCAGTGAATGCTGCACAAGAACCTGTTCTTCTATTTTTTTTTTCTGCATGCTGCTTTGTAAAGGTCACTCGTTATTATAGTTTTCTGCCTTAGTATCTGATGAGCGCCCAACACTTTCTTATCTACTACATTTTTAGCTTAGTAAAGGTCTAAAGCATGAAATACAAACTATTCTTCAGCCCACTGTTGGTCCCTCCATCACGTTCTAACGCACAGAAAGTGTCTTGGTAGGATGTCAAAGGACAAAGTTTTATTTGCTGAATTTCAGAAGTAAAGAACATTTTTTTTTTCCAGTAGAAAACTTTATATTTTCTCAAGAAGCATTCCATAGGAACTTTTTAATTTAAGACATACCAATGAGGGAACATTCTGAGTATATTTTACTAGAAGTTTTAGCAAAGCTCCAGGAAAAAAACTCAGGTATTCATATCAGATTAAAGTACTTCTAGGCAGAATTGCAAAGTACCATCTTGTGCTGTTTTGTTGGTTTGTTTGAGATAGGCTAACTCCAATCTCCTAGATTCTGGGATTATTGGCTTATGGTCATCATGCCCAGATATCAGAATATTTTGTAAATTTATCCTCACACTAAGCATATTTATTATTGAAAAGGCCAATCTCAAGATTTAAAAATTAATACAAAAAGTCAAGAAAATTCATGAGCACTTGAGTTAGGTAAGGGCTCATTTCTCTCTCAAGCTGTTGCATCGTTAGCTATAATTGTCTACATATTAGGTATAGGCTATGTCTTCTCAGACTGCGAGTTTTGACATTTCTCATATTTTTCTTATAGAATACAGGAAGGAAGCTTACAAAGGCAAATTAACCAAAACTAAGATGTTAGTAGAAATCTAATTATCCAGATTATGTGTTATCAGATACAGCATTCTGTATTCCAATAAAGAAAGTACCAATATACAATTACTGCTGTTGAAGAAAAACAAACAAAAATTAGCCACAGATAACATGAAAAATAGCAATCAGGAACCCCAGAATTTTGTCAGGTATTATATAATGATTCTTACATGTTGCTTTAATATTTAAAATATAACAGAAATCATTACCATAATTAAAAATAACACTACCATTATATTTTAAATAAAAATTATCTCTTATATCATATGAATGTGAGCCAAAATATATGTTTTAATGTTATCTTAAGGTAAATAGGACCTTATTTCCATAATTGAAAGCAAAGATGCTTAGCATTTTCAATGTAAGTATAAGCTGTGGTTGCCTAGCAATATTCAAATGAGCTAGAGTATCTTTTTAGGACTGGTTATAAAGCAGTTGTCCATGTGAATATGTGTCAGATTTAGAAATGAAAGAGATTTTTCAGCACTTAAATTTTAGCCAGACAGGACACCATTTATCAAATGAGAAATGCCCCAAAGAGTCAGTAATTTCTATGTAGATTAACTAGTCAAAAATGGTAATTTCATGTGCATTGTTGGGAAAGGGTCATAATCACCAACTCTAAGAACCTGATAGGTTTTTTTCACAGAATTGACACAGAAAAGCATGGACTTAGTTCTTGCCAAGACACTATTTTTATAATTTATTTCCTTCTATCCTTGGCCTACATTGCACATTTCTTGGTTTCACTGTCATTACCAGGTCCCAAGTTCCCTTAGCAGAGGCTTGATGTGTCTTAGCCTAGGGTTTAAGTGCTTTACTAGAAGCAGCTGCTGTCACTGTAGTCCCTTTTAAGCTGCCATCCACTCTTCATGTCTTCAGAGATGTGAGTCCCAGTATATGCTGCTGTTGGTTATTCTTAGTTCTGTCTCTGTATAGCTTTATAGGTGTTCTCACCTTCAGGCTTTGTTAGTAGTGGAGACAGTTTTCTGGAGTGTATTACACTCATCGAGTTACCACTTCTTCTTCCTTTTAGTTCTGAAGAGTCACAGTAGAAAGTTCTGGTAATGTAAATACCCTGATAGAGAGATATTGTCTCAAGCAACATGAGCCTACCTACTACTTCTAGTAATATAGAATGTAACTTCTAGGAATAGAGCATTTAGAGCTGGGAAGGAAGTACAGCAAGTCCGAGTGTTGTTTCTCTCTTCCTTGGATGCAAGGTTTCCATGAAGGCTTTGGCTACTAAGTCAGGTGCTCCTATAAGGTATATAACCTGGACTTATACTTTATAATGTTTCCCAGTGGCAATAAAGGAGGGCAAGTCCAGTCAAGACTCTATCCAACCTGGGAGGCTTTCTATATTTCACCCAATGAATCTGGAACTTTTGTGCCCTGTTGCCTATTTGTAAATCATAAACCTACTTGATAGGTGTGCATGCCTTGTACTGCTGTACTCAAGACAGTTAGGTATATAAATTATATACATTAGCCCTCTACATTGGTTCAGGATTCATAGGGTATAAATGATATGTATGTGTACTTTCATTTTTGGAGGCTGGCATAGTATGACAAGCTTTGCTATTTTTCTACAGAGAAGAGCATTTTCTCATGAGGGGTAATCCAAACACACTACATAACAGGTTCACTAAAGAGAACCCTAATGTGGTAGCTCCATAATACATGGTGTTGAGTACAGATTAGACCTTAGACCTGAATCAGGACCAATGAATACTCAAGTATAGGAACCAACATGAGAATTTCAGTTATATTTAATTATAAATCTCACCCTTTAACCTACTTTACTGGATTTATACTGTAGAAATATTGACATATATTGCAGGCATATGGTTTTAAATAAGGCTCTAAGGAGTTCTTACTGCCATTTGTTATAATATTTTTTTGTTTTTTTTGTGTTGTTGTTGTTTTATTTTTGGAAAAGACTTATTTATTTGTCCTCCATTTGATTAGGAAAGAACAACATTGGTGTAGTATACAGTTAGAAAGAGCATTTACCTGAAAATTAAATCAAAACTGCACACAGATTTTTTAATAGGGGACCTGTATCATGATTAATAATGTCACTTAACATTAATAGATGCCTAGATACCAGCACTCCACCACTATAAATTATATTTTATTTTCATTTTTTTGTTAATATTTATTTATTTATTATGTATACAGTGTTTTGTCTGCATATATCCCTGCAGACCAGAAGAGGGCACCAGATTTCATTACAGATGGTTGTGAACCACCATGTGGTTGCTGGGAATTGAACTCAGGACCTTTGGAAGAGCAACCAGTGCTCTTAGCCTCTGAGTCATCTCTCCAGCCCTTATTTTCATTTTATGTCAATATAGGTACTATTTCATCACTATTTGTAAATGTTTGATAATGTCCATAAGAAAGGAATTGGAACAAAAACAGCTCTGTAAAATATCTAAAAATAGGAAGACACCATGGGCACCGGACTAGGCCCTCTGCATAAGTGAGACAGTTATGTAGCTTGATCTGCTTAAGGGGCCCCCTGACAGTAGGATCAGGATTCATCATTGGTGCATGAGCTGGCTTTTTGGAGCCCATTACCTCTGTCTGCCATCTATAAAGCCTTGTTTAAGCTATATTCCTTGTTATCACCATATTTCTTGTTTAGACCTCCATAACAAACACTAAATGTATCAAAATGCTGGGACACACAAGACTGTCGGCTCTTAAAATAATGAAATCTTTGAAAGAAATGGCCTTATTACAATAGGATTGAATATCCATGCCCATTATAAAGACAAGTAATCAAATTAATGATATATACATTATACTTCAACTTTTTATTTTCCTTGTGCTCTTTCTCTTTCTCTTCTTCCTTCCCCTTTCATTGCCCCCAAGTTTTTTTTTTTTTGGTGTGTATGTGTGTGAGTGTGAGTGTGAGTGTGAGTGTGAGTGTGTGTGTGTGTGAGAGAGAGAGAGAGAGAGAGAGAGAGAGAGAGAGAGAGAGAGAGAGAAAGGGAAAGAAAGAAAGAAAGAAGGAAGGAAGGAAAGAAAGGAAGAAAGAAAGAAAAAGAAAGAAAAGAAAGAAAGAAAGAAAGAAAGAAAGAAAGAAAGAAAAAAGAAAGAAAGAAAGAAAGGGAGTGTTAGTTACTTTGTCTGGCCTGGAACTCATTATTTTGACCAGATGAACTCAAACTCATAGATCCTCTAACTGTTTTTCCTGTGAGCTATAAGATTAAAGGCATTTGCCACCACCCCTGGCTCTCCTCATACCTAAAAATCCTTGGAGTAGCAAGGTAATTTTGAGACCTGTACAAATATTTGATTATATTATTTTACATTTAGTGATCTTTTAAATTCAGAAACACATCTTAAGATAATCTATGGCTTGATAGTTGTTGTCATTGGATTCTAATATCCTGGCTTCTTAATTTTCTATTTAATTCTAAAATATGATCTACATCTAAAGAAACTGTGTTTTAAGCTTCTCAACTCTGTTAGCTATGTAACAGAATATGCTCAGAGGCTTGGGGTCAAATCTGATCAAACTGATCATGTATATACATGATTTTGGGTTACCTGTTAGTTTTATAAAGATATTAAATCTAGCTGTGGACTTCCTATTTTAAAGAGCAATTAAGTTATTACTTAATAAGGGGTTCCATATATATATATATATATATATTTATATTAACCCCTATATATATGTATACACACAAAATATGTGTATATATGTGTATCTATATATATTTGAGTGTATATATTATACATGTATATACATACACACAAAGAGCTCATCAATTACTTTCTTGTATTTTAGGTAGATTGCATGTGTAGCAAATTTATAAAATTTAAAAATTATAATTAATATTTTATAGAATAATCTTTAATTCTAAGAATTGATATAAATTATGGGTTTATAAAAATGAAATAAAATAGCCACAAATAATACAAAATATCTTGGTGTAGCTCTAACAAAGCAAGTGAAAACCTGCATGTCAAGAATTTCGAAGTATTTGAAGAAATTGGAGAAGATATCAAAAATATATAAAGAACTTAAGAAACTACACACAAAAAACACAAATAATCCAATTAAAAAATGGAGTATAGATCTAAACAGAATTCTCAACAGAGGAATCTTAAATGGCCCAGAAATACTTAAAGAAATGTTTAACATCCTTAGCCATGAGGGAAATGCAAATCAAAATGATACTGAGATTCCACCTTGCACTTGTCAGAATTAGGATAAAAAACACAAGTGACAGCTTATGCTGGAGAGGATATGGAGCAAGGAGAACACTCCTCCACTGTTTGTGGGAGTGCAAACTTGTACAGCCACTTTGGAAATCAATATGGCAGTTTCTTAGAACATTGGGAATCAATTTTCCTGAAGACCCAGGTATGCCACTCTTGGGCATATACCCAAAAGATACTCCACCATACCACAAGGACACTTGTTCAACTATGTTCATAGCAGTTTTATTTGTAATAGCCAGAATCTGGAAACAATCTAGATGCCCCTCAACCTAAGAATGGATAAAGAAAATGTGGTACATTTACACAATGAAATATTACTCTGCCATTAAAAACAATGAGTAGGAAATTTGCTGTTAAGTGAATGAAACTAGAAAAAATCATCTTGAGTGAGGTAACCCAGAACCAGGAAGAAAAACATGGTTTTTCCTCACTCATAAGTGGATATTAGCTATAAAGCAAAAGAGAACCATGGTACAATTCATAGACCCAGAGGAGCTAAGTAACAAAGAGGGCTCAAGGTGGTGGGTGGGATGCATGAATCTCACTGTGAATGGGAAATAAAATGGACATTCACAGTGGACATAGGGAAGCATGGCTGGAGGGGGATGGGGGATGGGAACAAGAGGGATCATGTGGGGGGTGGATGGAGGGAGAGAGTACCAGGAGAGACAACTAGAGTCTGGGGTATCTCTAGGGTGAGCTAGAAACCTAGAGCAATGGAAACTCCCAGGAATCTATGAGGGTGACACTAACTAAGATTCCTAGCAATAAGGGATGTGGAGCCTTTACCGGCCATTTCCTTAACCAGGCAAGACTTCCAGTGGAGGGGCTGGGACACCAATCCAACCACAAAACCTTCGACCTACAATTTGTCCTGCCTACAAGATGTGCTGGGGTAAAGATGGTACAGAAAATGTGGGAGTGACTAACTAATGACTGGCCCAGAGACCTAGGATAGAACCACACATGACTGGCAAAAAAAAAAAAAAAAAAAAAAAAAAAAAGTCAATGAAATGATGCCTAATGACATTCTGCTATTCTCATAGACTGGTGCCTAGCCCCACTGTCATCAGAGAGGCTTCACCCAGCAAGTGCTGGGAACAGATTCAGAGACCCACAGCCCAACATTAGGAGGGCTTGGAGAATCCTATGGAACAGGGGGATCAAGGATTGTATGAGCCACAGGGGTCAAGGTCAGCATAAGAAAACCCACAGAACTAACTAACTTGGGCTCATAGAGGCTCACGGAGACTAAACCAACAACCAGGGAGCTTGCGTGGGACTGGCCAAGGCCTTCTGCATACATGTTACTTTTGTGTAATGTGATCTTCTTGTGAGACCCTAACAGTGGAAGCAGGGGCTGTCTCTGACTCTATGCCTGCTTTTGGGACCCATGCCTCCTACCGGATTGCCTCATCCAGCCTTAATAGAAGAGGAGGAGCCTAGTCTTCCTGCAACTTGGCTGGTTGATATCATGGAAGGCCAGTCTGTATTCCTGTATTCGAAGAAAAATAGTGGAGGAGGAGTTGATGATAGTGGTGGGGGAGAGTAAAGGGAAGATGGGGGAAATTAGGAGGGAGGGAAGGAGGGGAAACTTTGGTTGGGATATAAAAACAAAAATGTAATAAAAATGAAGAAAGAAAGCAAAAATCCTTAGAAAAGTGAAAACAGCTACAATATTTTCTAAATTGAAGATGGAGTTTAAAATGCCATTTTTTCCCTAAAATGACTAATGTATTTTCAGGTTCTATACATTTTTATTTTTATAAAATATTTGGTTAAACTAAAAGATCAATGAATACCTGTACCTTATATATCAGAATTAGAGATTAATTTATCTTCTATAGAACTCTATTTTATATTGAAACTGTGAAAGCGTTGACAAATTATCACAGGACATTTCAACAAAAATAATAAGGGTATATTTTTTTATTCATGATATAAAATTTCCATATACCTCAAGACTGGTTGAATATAGTGAAACTTCAAAATATTGAATAGAAAATAAAATAAAAAGATAATTAATTAATAGGGTGCCATCCAAAAATTATTTGTAAGCTTAAAAGACAGAAAAAATAAATATGTTTTGGATAGTCTCATCGATGTGCTCTTTCACTGATGCTGATTTAAATCTCAAATGAATCATTGGTGAGAATTTTAATAAACAAATGATGACAGTTACAACCGAAAATCAACAGCATTAACATACTTCAATGGAGACGTTAAGACTAAATTCTTCAAAGCAATATCCAAGGAGTGAATTGTCTTGGAGCAATTGAAAAATATTTATGATACTCATGGTGTAGTTGACATCATATAATTTAAGTTGATAGTTTTGTTTTAAAGAGTTAGCCTTTTATTCTTGCTTCCTTTCCCCCCAAGTACAATTTTAAAAATGGCTTAGAGAACCTTTATATGTCTCCAAAGAAACTTGTCATTCATTTATATGTGCATCTGGATCATCTGATAATACCAAAAAAGGAGACATTTCCTAACCACTAGGTCCTTATTAATTACCCTTGAAGCATTAAAGGTAATGTTGATGACCCATAAAGAGGTCTATTTAAAGAATACCTATTACACAGCTAAAATATCTCCAGCAAGGGCAGGTTCATTTTGAAGGCAGTCATGAGACACATTTCCATCATGAACGCAAAGTCCTAGCACATCAGAAGCCCAAAGATAAAATTTAAGAAGTGTTTTTTTTTTTTTAAACAACAGCAGTAACCCTCTGAGCCTTCAAATATAAGAAATCCTGTTAACTAAGTAACGTATTAGTAAGAACAAATAGAAAATGAGAACATGACATTAAGGAAACATGAACAATTATTCTATCAGCGTTAAAGAATTAAAAGCTAACATGGTGACACAACAGGGCATGGAACTTACAGTTGTTGTATAAGCTGCTTCTGGATCATCTTCCAGTACTCTGGAGAGACCGAAGTCAGAGACTTTGCACACCAAGTTGCTGTTCACCAGTATGTTTCTGGCTGCTAGGTCCCGATGAACATATCCCATATCAGAAAGATACTTCATGCCCGATGCGATACCCCGCAGCATGCCAACCAACTGGATGACAGTGAAGTGGCCATCATGCTTCTGTGAGAGAATTATACCTGTTAGTTGACTGACATTAATACCATGTTCATACATATATGCAGTAAATTAAGCCATGGATTCATTGTACAGGATCTTTGAAGACATGCATCAATTCTGCTGACCATTGCTTGTCTTCCTAACAAAGTACAAGACCCTTGTCTGATATTTAAAGGAGGAATAAAACCGAACTAGAGGTGATGAACTACACAAGGAGCGAGGGCAGCCAGCCAAGTCAACCTCCAGAGAAAATTATGTCAAAGAATTTTTTTTCTAAACAAGGACAAACTGAAGTGAATGGTGTGAGAGGAAAGAGTACAGAGAATGCACAATGGGCATTCCATATTTAGAAGCTCTGCGGAAGCTGCACAAGCAGGCAGGAGAACAGCAAAACCTGTGACTGGGAGAAACTCATGGGGTAACTAGAAATATGTGGGAAATAGCAATCAGTCTAGGCCATTCAAGACAAAACAAAGATACGTGAACAAGAAATGGATGGAGGAAATCGGCAGATAAAACAGAAAAACACAAGTAAACAGAAAATCACTCGATTTTTTTTCAAATATATTGGGCAAATATAAAAGAAAGCATTAGAAGTTGACTGGAAAGAAGATATTTTAGCTCTCGGCAAGAAGAATTATACTAAAGATCACCATATGAATAATAAGTCAGGCAGGGTAGTGTTACACAACAATCAACACATGACATCTTATCCTCTCACCTAGAGAAAAAAATACAATGCATAATCTACAAAACAGTAAGATCAGTCCAACAGTATTCTGTGCAAAATGCAAGTACAGGCAAAGTCAAACACAGATCGTGGTCTTTATGTCAGATGAGACGCAAATACAAATACACATAATGCATATTAACTTTAACTTACTAATTGTTTGGAGACTGTTGTCTTTGGCAAGTTACAGAGAAGCATAAAAGGTTCAAGTCATTTTTATACAGCAGGCCAAATTGATTTATGAATGATATTAAAAGTTTATATATATATATATAAAGGCTATATTACATAGTAGAAACACACATGAGGATATTTTTGTGTTACAAGCTGTTTGCCATAAATATTTGATAAAAACCATAGAGTGGCTTAGGCACAAGGGTGGTGAGACCAACTGTGTCTCTCACAGTGACACTGCCTCCTCCACAATGCTGCCCCATTGATTATTTAGAAGAATAAGCTTACATACCAATGGTGCAAACTTGGCCTTATCATATCATCTTATCTCTCTAATATCTCTTGGATTATATCTCCAACGTGCAGAGTAGAGAAAGGAAGCATCTCTTAAAAGAAGCTTCCTCACACCAACTGTGTCCATTAAAGTGGGGTCTTCTGTATAATTAATGTACAAAAGATAACCCAGCAAAGAAAATCCTTGGTGTTATTAGCCCTTTATGTTCCCAATCCATCTTCATAGACAGTTCACAGTTAGATGGAATCAGCCTCTTCTATCATGTGTTTTACCCACCTCTCTGCTATTAGGAATCTCAAAACTTGAGAATTGAAAACATTAATTCTATTTTTTTTCTGGAAAGGATTACACTACACTTTAAAGGCAATTCTTTCTCACAAAGTAAAGTTCCCCCCATCATAGTTATCGTCAGGCAGAATCTCTAAACATTAGGAAGAGGTTGGTGACCATGAAGAAATAAGGAAAGCCTCATTCCCTTCTTTGTACAAGTGTAGTGACCCAACCCAGGGTTTTGATGAGACTCACTTATAAAATACATGGGCGCCTCCTGGATTGTTTTAATAATTGTTAATAGTTAATGAGTTTAAATTATATTTTATAACTACAATGAATCAGAAAATTCTGTTTTCTGAAAAACATGTTGTTACTCTAAATACCTGTAAGAGGAAACAGGTACACAAAGTCGTGTGGAAATGTAACTTCCAATCTATCCTGAGGGTGGCATGAAAAACAAAATTACTATTTCAAAATTACGTCTTTTTTTAAATAGCAAATGTGAACTGTAGAAAAATAGTGGGCTTCCCAATGGCCTTTACATGCACATATACAAGGTATTTTTTGATAATTACCATCCTATTGTTTATGTATATCACTTGCTTTCCTTCTCATTATTGGTACCATACCGATTTCTATAGATTCCCTTCTAGTTTAATGATTTTGTGGTTTTGCTAATTTTGATTTTATTCCTTAAATTTCATATATTAGAGAAAATATTATGTTTCTAAGACTGGCCAGTGTGTGTGTGTGTGTGTGTGTGTGTGTGTGTGTGTGTGAGGTTGACATTGGGTGTCTTCTATTGCTGTCCATCTTTTTAAAATTTTCTTATTTTGAGGTCAAGGCACCCACTAAACCTGGAACTTACTGATTCAACTACATTGGCTAGCTAGTGAGCTACATGTGAGCTACCTCCCAGCTTTGCTTCTATAGTCTTAGGTTTGCAGGTGTGCACTGCTCTACCTTGCCTTCTGTGTGGGTGCTGGAATTAGGGTCCAAGATCCCTTATGTGGGCATTTTACTGAATGAGCCATCTTTCCCACTCTGATAGTAACTAATTTTGCTTAACATGATATTCTTCAGTTCCGTCCATACTCTGGAATAATTATCTTTGTTTCATTCTTGTTTAATGGCTGAAGATTGTACCATTATTTATATATATCATGTTTTCTCTTCTGTGAACACATTGATGGGTTCCTATGCTACCTCTATGATGGGTCTATTGTGAAGAGTGCTGTGATGAAGGTACATCATACAAGTGTCTCTTTTTTATGCTGCCTTAGATTCCTTCAGGTTGTAACCCAGGTTTTATGGCAGTTCTAATTTTAGTTTTTTTGAGGATGAGCCATACTGGGTTTCAAATGACTACACTAGTTTACATTCCCATCAGTGCTACTTATATGTTTCATTATTATATTTTCACCAACACTGCGACCCATTCTTTTCAATGGCTTTAGTAACACAGAATTCCCATAGCATAACATTTATCCTTCTAAAACATACAACTTAAGAGAACTTAAGAATTTTCTTCATCACTCCCAAGAGAACCACATAAGGACCATCATACCCTGCTATGCTCAATAATCCTGCCACGTGGGCAACCACCAACCTACTTTCTACCACAATGGGGTTTTACCTGCTCTCAATATTTTCTAAGCAGAAACACACAGCTTTTTATGGCTATCTTCTTTCACATCGAACCCTAATGTTTCTGAGACTGTTTTACATTGTAGCACATATTAGTGTTTTATCTCTGCATTGTTACATTTTCTTCATTTGAAGTTAATAAATATTTGAATTACTTCCATGTTTTAGTGACTATGCATGGAAGTTTTTAATGGTTTATTTTAATGTTGTTATCAACACTTGAAGATATTTGGATTAACTGCTTTCCTATCAACTGCATGGCAATTTGTTTTCTACCAATGATAAGCACTGTCTTTTAAAAATTGAGATACTGGTCTGTGAGAGAAGTCTGAACTACTTTGTACATGTTATTTCAGAGGCTACACCATGTTCTTTACCAATTTTAAATTCATTTGGCCAAGAGTTCTTTTGTGGTCCCTAAAATCAATAACAACATGACATATATCTGCTTTTCGTAACTAGGTTTGAATTTGTGTGGATGGTACAAAGCTCTAAGGTTAGGAGCCTAATATGAATTAAGTCCATAACATTCAAGTAAAAATAGATTGCTATCTTTATGTTCTTTGCCACATGCAGAGAACACTGAACAGTCCTTGGTATAGTGAAATCTTGTCTGTGATTATATACCTGCATGATCAACACCTGTGAGACAGACTTAAATCAAGAATGGACATGGGAAACATTAAATGGCAGTACATTAAAAGCAGGCCTTCAGGGGTGGGCTTGGGACTTGTATACTGACAATAATCAATTACCAATTCAGACCAACCCTGGAAAGGCCTAATGGCCTTTAGGTATACAACTTTTTGCAGCCATGGCTATTTCCAAGACAGGAACTCCAGTAAAAGACTGTAACCTCCAAAGTGCCAGCAGTTCCAGCATGTAGGACATTCAATCTGAGAGCTTACCCTAATGTGGTAGTTTTTGAATGCAAATCTCCTTTTTATAATCCATTACCCTGATTAGCTACTAGTGACAATTTCTGTATCTTTCAATCTGTCTGCTTACTTACCATCCATCCATGCATCCATCCATCCATGCATCTATTCCTCATTCATAATATATCACCCAGGTGAAAGGTAAATTCCAAAAGTAATGAAATATTATCTGAGGTAGGCATATCTTAATTGCTACTATATTGGCCTTGGGAAAATACACATTTATAAATCACTATAAACCAGTGACACCCGTAAGTCTTCCAGATACTTTTCCATTTAATTCTCCACTGTGAGATCTAAGCATAGTTATTATCACCTTTATGTACTGGTGGAGTTATGGTTTATAAACACTACACAATAGAGCTTTTAAGACTATTGTTCCCAACTCTATATGGGATTTTATGATTGGGTGTGGGGTCAGCAATATCTGATAATAGTAAAAGGCTTAAGAATGTTCAATGATGCCCCTCAACTGAAGAATAGATAAAGAAAATGTGGTATAGCTACACAATGGAGCATAACTCAGTGGAAAAAATGACATCATAAAATTTGCAGGCAAAAGGATGGAACTAGAAAAAATTATCCTGAAAGAGGTAACCTAGACCAGAAGGACACACACAGTATGTACTCACTGTGGATATAGTGGATATTAGATGTAAAGCAAAGGATAACCAGACTACAGTCCTCAGCACCACAGAAGCTAGGTACCCAGGAGGACTCTAAGAGGGATGCATGGATCTTCCTGGGAAGAGGAAATAGATGAGATGTCCTGGGAAAACTGGGAGCAGGAAGTGGGAGAGTAGAGAGAAAGGGATGGAGGTATGGGAACATGAGGGGTCAGGATGGTCAAGTTGGAGGTGGAATAGAAGGGAAGAGCAATAAAAGTGATATCTTGATTAGAGGGGGCCATTAAGAGGTTAGGGAGAAACCTGGTGCCAGCGAAACTCCCAGGAAACCACAAGGATGACCCCAGCTAAGACTCCATGCAATAGAGGAGAGGGTACCTTAACTGGCCTTCTTCCCTTGTAATCAGATTGGTGATTACCCTAATTGTCATCATAGAAACTGCATCCAGTAACTGATGGGAACATATGCAGAGATCCACAGCCAAGCACTGGGATGAGCTCTGGGAGTCCAGTTGAAGAGAAGGAAGAGAGATTATATAAGAAAGGGGGGGGGGTCAAGACTATGATGGGAAAACCCACAGAGACAGCTGACCTGAGCTTGTGGGAGCTCATGGACTCTGGACAGATAGCTAGGGAGCCAGCATGGGACTGACCTAGACCCTCTGTATCTGGGTGACAGTTGTGTAGCTTGCTCGTTTGTGAGGCCCCTAGCAGAGTGACCAAGACCTGTCCTTGATGCATCAGCTGGCTCTTTGGAACCTATTCCCTATGGTGGGATGCCTTGTTCAGCCTTGATGCAGAGGGGAGGAGCTTGGTCCTGCCTCAACTTGATATGCCATGCTTTGTGGATTCCCAGGGGAGATCTTACCCTATCTGAATGGAGGGGAAGAAGGAGAGGATGGGAGTGGGAAGAAGGGAGGTAGGGGGAGGGGGGAAACTGTGGTTGGCATATAAAAATAAAATAAAGAAAAAATACAGAAGAAATATTTCATTGCTACTTCATAACTGTAAGGAAAGAAAAAGAATACGCAATGACCAAAAATCAATGAAAAACAATTACATGACAAATCCAGGCATTTCCGGCAGTGTTTGCTCATGTTGCATTGTTGGGACTTCACTGCAGTACCGGCTCTGAGCACACACGTGTAGTTTCCAGTGTGCATGCTGCCATGCCACACAGTGCCAGGGAACACTGCTTGAAATGCACCAGCTCACACAGTATGAACTGCAGTGTTTTGCTGAACATGTAAAGTTTTCTGCTGTTGTGAAAACACAATGCGTTAATTATGGAAAACAAAGACTTAAGATTTTCTTGCATAATTCTTCAGCACATAAGTATCATATTGGTATATTTTTGGATTGCATTGTATTAGACTGGTGGAGTTTAAAATTAGCTAATTGAGGAGCAGAGGTGAGATTCCTAAAGAAAATCACTTAATGAATATTAGTTTGGAATTAGGACAGACTTTCTAATGATATCTGAAACGGTGCTAAATGTACTGCCATTTTGTATTACATATTTATACAAAGTAACATTCTCAGTATTGATGATCCTGAATCAAAATATTGATGAACTATGGAGCCCATTAAAGATGCTCTGTCTTTTATATTTTCAAGTGTTCAGTATAGATTAAATTATTTTAAAATATTTTCAAATTTTAAAAAGACTATCTAATTATTTTAAAATAATATGCATATATTATACGTATGTATATACATGCATGAGGAGTGTGTAAGTACAGGCATGCACATGCCATGCTACACATGTGGATGTCAGAGGACAACACAGGTGTTTGTCTTTCCCTTGCACCTTATTGGAAGTGGGATATCGTCTTCACTTCAGAAATCAGCCAGCTGTCTGGCCTTGAGCATCTGGGGATGCTCTTTTCTCCCCATCCCCCATCTTGTCAGAGGAGCCCTATGATTACAGATGCTACCATATCTGGCTTTGTGTAGGTTCTAGGGACCCAAACTCATTTCATTACACTTGTACTGCAAGAGCTTTACCCTCTGAACTGTCTCGCTAGGCACCCACATTTAATTCCTTTAAAAATATTAATTCATTTTATGTGTATTAGTGTTTTGTCTGCATGTTTGTGTGTGCACAGTGTACATGCCTGGTGCCTGCAGAGTTCAGAAGAGGGTGTCAGATCCCCTTAGATCTGTAGTTATAAACGGTTAAGTAGCCATGTGGGTACTAGGAACTGAGCCTAGATCCTCTGCAAGAGCAAGGGCTGTAAAATGCTGAGCCATCACTCCAGCCCCCAAGTTTTGATTCTTCGTGCATAAATAAATAACCACATCCCTCTCAGTAGTGAGAAAACTTCCTCTTGTCTTTAAAAGATAATGAAATTATGCATGTGCAAAGGAATTTCTTCGTGATTTATTACAAGTAAATGGTTGATTTCTGCACAGATTTTTGTACACATACTTACATACTCAGTTATATCAAAGTTTCTTGGGTAAAAGGAATTGTGAGTATAAAAGTTTAAGAAGCCCTGAGGTAGAGAGCATGCATTCTTCTGTACTAACATTGTCAGAAGAAGAGCTAGCCTCATCTTTACCTAGCCTTGGATAGTATGGGTAGCACTATTTAGCATAATAAAGTATGCTGTAAAATGATCTCTGAGAGTTATTAAATCAAAACCAAGCAAACAAGAACATTCCAGAAAACTCAACAAAGGCTATTCTATTCTTCTATGTCTGGCTAAGAGGAATAGCCTCATTTATTCACAAATGAGGCACTATACACCATTTTTTCTTTAGAAACAATGTAACTGTGTTCTCCAAACAAAATCTATATCCCCTTCTCTACTCAGTGACAACATCGCTTTTACAAATTCAGTTCAGGACTTGGCTTTCTTGAATATGGCGTGTGGTTAATAAAGAGTGACAGAATTTAAATAAACTTTTTTTTTTTTTTTTTTTTTTAGCATCTCGGGGTTTACTGATTGCTACTGCTCTGACATTCCTATTGTTTTTGTGTAAACCAGGTTGTTTTCTTGAGGCTGGGCAAGAGCCTTACCCTTTTATACAGCACTTTCATTACAGCATCCCCCATGCTGCCGTCCACAGCATAGTGCTTGATAAATATTAATTCAAATTCAATTGAATTGTTTACAAGGGGTGGAGAAAAATGTGAGAACACTGAAATTTAATATCTTTGGGCTTCCTACTGGAGATTAATCAAAACGAAAGTGTGATTTTTTTTTATATGACATATGGTTTCTTCCCCGAAAGGCAGATCCAAATGAAAGCAAGTGAAGGTGACATATTTACACGATGCATTTGGAGCTTAGTAGCTAGAATTCTGTTTGTTTTTACCCTGTTCTTTCTTTGCTTTCTCAACCTGACTGCTGAGAAACAAGGAATTTACCCTCTCACTGACAGGAAGGGTGAGGTTGATTGGAAGGGTTTTCTGAGAGCTATACATAATAATGACTGCTATTCTGAAAGCTGCAGAGTTCCATCATACCCTTCCTCAGACCCTGGGGCACAGCATCCTCTAGATCTAAGCTGTCACTGGCATGTCACATCATCTCTGCAGCAACTCCAGCTGTTTTGATGGTTCTCAAGGCCCTCCTCTGTGAGTTGCACCCACAGACACATTAAGCTATTCAATGTTCATTCTTCTTTGAGTTGAGATAGCTGGCCTAAGCTTAGAACAAATATTGGATTAGAGTATCAGGTTGTCCAATGTTACCATATAATTGTATGTTGGGTTTTAATTTTTGATAAATATGTGCAGGTCCTAAGAAACCAAAATCTTATACTGTCATTGCCTAACACTCTTCAGTGATCTTCAGTGATAGAGCAAGATGCAATATTTCCATCATGAATATGAAATTGTGACTCTCTTTTAGATCTTTAGTTCCCCATCCTTATTTTGATTCACCTTTTTGTGTGTTCAGTTCACCTGTAAAGAACAGTTAATATGCTGGGCTTATACAGCTCCCTCATTAAGGGATACTGACCTTTTTCCCCCTTCACCTGAGCTTTTCATGACAAGTTTTGTCTTCTAAGTGGCCTTTTGTGTTAATACATGCCCTGGGCCAGTATGCATCAAAGTGTCTACTGTGGGGTAATGATTGCTGTGGTTGATAGAAGTCAAAATGAAAACCTAAATCAAGAAAGCTGCTTGTATGAGTGCTTGTACTAGAGAGATAGAAAATAAAATAGTAAAAATAAGTGAGATCATTTTAAAGAATGATGGTAAAACAAATATGACAGAATGATACAAAAAGAATGTTATAATGGAGCCTATGAACACTTCTAAATATATACCAATAGGTCAGATTAAGAATTTTCTACCTAGAAACATAATTCAGATTGTATAGTACACACAGCCATGTTGCATGTTAAATGAAGCACCGTAAAATCTTGCAAAGAGCCGGGCGGTGGTGGTGCATGCCTTTAATCCCAGCACTGGGGAGGCAGAGGCAGGCGGATCTCTGTGAGTTCCAAGTGAGTTCCAGGAAAGGCACAAAGCTACACAGAGAAACCCTGTCTCGAAAAAAAAAAAAAAAAAGAATGAATGAATTAGTTTGGCAAGAGAAGGGAAAGCCAAGGAGGCTGGAATCCATTACATGAGGAGAACAACAGAGGACCCAAAGAAGCTGATAAGGTAACGTCAAGGAGAGTCACAAAAGTCATCATAGTTAAAAGTCTATTGAAAATATGAGGATAAGTTGGAGAATTATTTCATAATGAGTGAAGAGTGCTACATTCTTATTTTCATGTGGTCAGGGGAAGCAGAGAGATACGTTTGGAAGTTAATAGGATAATCCAAGAGAAAGATCATGGCTTGAATGAAGTTCAAGATTTATTTTAGAAGCTGGCTGACAAAGCCTGTGATTAACTGGACAGAAGAGAGTATGACTTAGAAAAGTTGATTTCTTCTATAGGACTGAACTTACCTGGTTGTGTTCATCCTTACACTCTAAGAACCTACCCCAGGACTGGCAAGTGATAAATACTCAAGAGATATCCACTGAATTAAACTGCTGAATGCATTTTTTTTCCTTAGAGGGAGAAGCCATTCAAATCCTTAGTAAGCAGTAAGATATGTTTCTTGAACTATTTTTTTTTCATAGAAAGTTAGATTTGCTAGGATTTCCCCCAAGAATATCATATGTGAACAGGCTTTGAAATGCTGATTACACTTGGAGCTATCTCCACTTTTAAAAGCAAGATCCTTTGACTATAAATAACAGATCCTTGCAGTTCTGGTACAGAGCTAGAAAAGGGGGGATAAATATCATCTAATATTTCTGTTATATATTTTGGGGAGGTTATTATTGAAAAATCTTGGTAAAATAGAGGCCATCAACAAAATACTTAGAAACTACAAAAGATCTGATTACCATAGCATAAATCAATGTTTTGAAGCTCTTGCTGAAAGTGCAATACTCTATAAGAGGTAGATCTTTCTAGTGATTGATGACCTAGAAAGGTTAACTAGCAGTGATAACATCATACCTAGTGATCACACGCCAGTACTCTTGAACAGCATTACTAAAATTATACATCATTCATCGTACACATATTTATAGAGGCTCCAGTTCTCAGCACAAGACCTTGGCTTCCTACAATGAATAAATCACACACATGGTGTAATAAACACTATTGGATAATGACAGTGCCTTGAGGTCTAAAAGGAAGATATTAAAGTTTGTTCCATATGTATGTTAGAGCATTATTTTTGTTCACCTACTACAAGTAACATAAAATGATTGCAGCCTTTTAAAATATACACAGTGGAATTTTCCTTCAGTTGTAAAGAATGAAGTTAGGCTTGCTTGCTGGAAAATGGATCATATTAACTGAATTAAAACAGTCTCAGAAAGACAAATTCAAATGTTTTCCACTATTTGTTGGTCCTAGATTTTATATAGTTACATGAAGTTATACATGAACAGATAATATGAAAGTAGAAGCGAAACTATCTAGTGGAAGGGGGTGGGATAAGACAGGAGAGAGTAGGTGGGGAGTAGGGGGATGTGTTCAAAATATATTGTATACTTCCAAGAAAAATGATCTTAAATAAGTAATAATTAAAAACATTATACAAAATCAAACCAGAATGACAATTAGAAGGCTTAGCTGACACCTGGAAAATAATTATATCCCAACTTTGACCTATGCAGTAAAATGGCTGTATGATAAGTGGTTTATAGGAAACTCATACCATGTACTATAACTTTTGTCAAGAACCTATGGCCAATGAGCTCATAGACCCTCAGGGGGCTCTCTCATTAATATTCTGCTAAATGGCCATGGCATCTGATCACATCCTGATAAAGATCTTTGTGTTCATAGATCAATGAAGCTCTCGGTCTTCATCTAAGAAACCTCTTTTCACAGCCAGTTGAAGTGCAGAGAACATGTGTTGGTAGAGAGCTCAGACACAAATAGGACATGCATATCGCCCTCTTCCTCTCAAGGT